>NW_007378800.1:0-85697 GCF_000475195.1 Diaphorina citri
AAATGCTTTTGCTGCACTAAACTACTCGTATATCTTAATTTTTATCGCACTTAACTTTCTCTTGATTTGTAGATAACCTTTTGATTGCACTTTGGTATAAACTTTCTCTTGATTGGTAGGAATGTTCTTGATTTCACACTTTCTCTTGAATTGTAGATCTGCTTTTGATTACACGAATCACTAATCCTTGCCTTGATTTGTAAAAATTTTGATTTTTGACTTTGATTGCACTAAAGGTATTCTTGATTGGTGAAGAAGTTTTATATATTTGTAAAAATGCTTGTGTTGTCTTGTGTGAATCTTGTTTTGTAATAGCAGTTGACTTTGTATTTTGGTTCCTGCGTGAATTTTAATTATTCTGTCGTGATGTGCTCTTTGTGAGATGTTTTATTTTGGTTTGTATAAATTTCTGTTCCCAGTATATCATTGAGTATTGTACCAAGAATAAGGAGGCGGCTGAAAAGTTTGCCACAGAATTGTCTCTGTGTCAGGAAATTTCTGTTGTCTGTTCCCAGTATATCATTGAGTATTGTACCAAGAATAAGGAGGCGGCTGAAAAGTTTGCCACAGAATTGTCTCTGTGTCAGGAAATGGTCAAGTTGTTGCCCATGAAAATCGAGAAGATTTCTGCCCAGATAACAGCCTAGACCTCTTTATCTGGATACTTTGGCTGGTAGGACGGTATCCAAAGAGACCAAGTACCTCTTTTTTGGGGTACCTCGACTGGTATGGCAGTATTGACGAAGAAGTTATTATTGCACTAAACATTCTAAAAATCTAAACAATCAGATCTTTGGATTCACGTCCAGAGAATAATTTGATTTAATCAAAATAATTAACCTTTGAGTGGATGAAATGGTATGACAATCAGATCTTTGGATTCACGTCCAGAGAATAATTTGATTTAATCAAAATAATTAACCTTTGAGTGGATGAAATGGTATGATGAATGGAATAAATGGTACAGTATGTTACGAGTACGTAATAAAATCGTTTATTAAGGAGTTTGTTATAAATAATTGTATAAAAGATAAGCTTTAGTCTTTTGCTTTCTTTTTCATGCAAGAATTTTGGATTAGGAATTAGGAATGAAAGAGGTTTTTTCCTGTTTTACTAAACTTGCAATTCTGTTTCCTTTTCCTCCCCAGGTGCTTGCTCTAGAGAAGCTCTACACGTTGACTCTCTACTACCTTGCCCAATGTTACATACACAAGGGCGATGCCATTAAATCTGCCGTCTGTTGCCACACCACACTCAAGAGACAACTCGAGATAAATGACTACAATAACTCGGAGTGGTCCCTCAACATGGCCACATTATCTCAAGTGTGTCTGGAGAACAATGCCTTCCATTTGGCCCGGGAATGTCTGACAATAGCAAGTAAAATCTATGCTGACTATGAACCCATTCTGAATGAGGTGAAAAGCACGGATGAAACTAAATATGAACAAGAGTAAGTCAACCATTTAAACCCTCATAGCTGTTATTATGTACTAAAAGCGAAATGCAATGCTGAAAATCGTGTAGATACATATTTTGCAAATAAAGTACTTATAATCAATTGTGCCGGGGGCGAACGTCAAGTGCACAACTGCCCGGCAGCACAACTGCACAACTATATTAACACAAAACATAACTTGTGTTATCTTCATTTCTTTTTTTCCATATTTCTGATTTCTCTTCACCGAAAAGTGTGATAGTTTTGTCTTTCAGTCTCCAAGTCCTCACAGCAACATACAATTTTTTACGGAGATTTATCAAGGACCTTCCTACTTCAGAAAAAAATCGGAATTGGATTGGATTTCGATCATTTTGAATTCACAGAAAAATTTCTCATCTCAATTCACTGAATCCAAGTAAAGAAAGGTACACTAAGTAAAAATATTGAAAAATCAGAGGATTCATACTTACAATACAGAAAGAGTACAAGGGGTTAGATTCTGTTAGTTGGAAATAAATAACGACGGTAACTCTTTCAAGGGTTACGAATAGCTTTGGCTTTCACGGATTCATAAAGCAGCGTCCACACTATGATCGACATCGCCTCGAACAGATCCACACCATTAACTTTTCCTTTCCACCAATATCCTTTGATCTTTTCTACAGAGGTATCCAGATGTCTCATCTACATCAATTTTCTTGCAGTCTGATATCAACATCGGTACCTAACTTCTTCTGGGCTTTCCACATAACGAGTATCCATGATAAAGTAAGTCTAATCGTTCGTTAGTGTGGACGCTCCTTACCACCTTCCAATGAACTATTTCTTCAACGCCTTTATCTTCAGACATGAGAAATGGCGTAACGTGGGCGCAGACATAGACAGGTGCTGGGGGAAGTATGGTCTTATTCTGCTGACGGTATCCAAGGAAAGGCTGATGGCGGACGATGATCCAGAGAATATGAAACAGTTTGAACCACCTGGTATGTGAATATAATTCATACTTTTCTGAACCACCTGGTCTATGAACAGAAGTTAGCCTTGTTCCAGACAATCCTATTTTGCCATTCGTTCCCTGTTAACCTTCTCTCCGGTACCTGTATTCTTTTATATGCAATTTTGGCCCGTTTACCAGCAGGTGCCCCGTTTTAATTGCCCACAAGTGATGAATTTAGAAGCTCACGAAGGGCTTTTTTTTTCAAAGGGAAAGGTTCTACCGTGTAGAATCTAAACTCTACAGTTCACCAAATTTATGAGTACATTACATTAAATGGGGGGTCTTTTCTGACGAAATTCCTGTGTGCGGAGTCCTGTATGTAGGACTGTTGCACCCAAATTTATAAGTAAGAAAATAAGAAGTAAAAAATCTTTGCTCCCTCCTACAGATGAACTGAAAGCACTGAGCATCGGCGTGGACATTGTGCAATCCCCCATCACAGCCAACTATGTTCTCACATTTAGCGACGCTATCAAGGTGTTCAACATCTCTCACAAGCATTTGCAACAAGCACAGGGTTATTACTCGCTCTCGGAGCATGCTACGGACCACGCCCGGGTAGTACAAGAGATTAGTCGTCTGTACCATGCCCTGGTGTTCTTTGTGGAAAGTTCAGTTGAGCTTGCTGAGATTGGAGTCCTAACTGATAGCGCACTAGTTCTCCAGAGCCCACGCCACCTTTGCTGCTGGGAGTTTTGGAATTGGAGAGAGCAAACGAGTCTAGTCGCATCACAAGAGTCCTGGAATTTTAAGAACATAGAATACATTTAATAATTGAGAAAAAAAAGGCCAGTCTGTAAGTTAAATGTTCGGTCTCCGAACGGCTGGCTTTCTCCTACCCTGTCCTCCTCTTTTCAATTTTGGGATGATAAGCTCTTCTCTGTTTTTCCTTTTCAACTAGGTACCTTGGGTATTCCAGTGTTTTGGAATGCCTGGAAAACCAAAAAACAGGTAAACTGCCTAGGTATTCCAGTGAAACTGTTAACAGTGAAAAAGTAAAAAGATCCATGGTCTTACTTGAGAGCAGCACCCTCCACATCTGATAGAGATTCAAGTAGATCTGGTCCAAGGATTTTGTCCAGTTTGATAACTCGAAAGTTTTTGAACTCGAGTGTAGGAATTGCCCTTCTGATTACTAGGCGAGCGCCTTGACCACTGTTCACCCACTGTACCACCGAGGCTCTCATTTTCACCCCTTTCATCTTCCAGACCTCGAATCTGGAAGATGTCTCCAAACATTTTGGTCACACATTGGATCTTCTCGATAATTACGGGAAAACAAAGAAACAACATCCTCCAGAGCAAAATGGTCACAATACATAGCAGCTTTTTACTAACACGCGCGCGGTTATAACAAAAGTTAAGAAGTAGTGTTCGCTTCATTGGCAAAAAAAAAGCCATCGTAAAATTACCAAACAATCCAAATTTCCTGGACCAAAACCAAACTAAACCTATCCTAGCTCTGTTTCAATTCTCCTTGAAACATCTTTGTAACAAAACTCAAACAAAAAGCGATTTGACCCAGCAAAACAGAGTGGAAAACAGTCAATTCACTTAATCAATTGCAGGTTCTAGTAGCCACAAATAATAAGATAAAAAAGTAAGAGAACAAGAAAGAGGAAATAATAAATATAAATAAAAATGAACGCTTGTCCAAGAGTGTAAATGAAACTGGTATTCATACTGCACCAGAAAATTACAACAGAAACTGATCTAAATGTAATTTACACAATGGAACCAAATCATCGCTAAGATAAATAATAGCGTGCGACGACTGACCAGAAAGTGTGGAGCCTGGTAACCAGTAGATCCTTAATCCTTACTACCAGCAGAACCAGCTAAATGTGCAGAGAACTAACTGGACAAAGAAGGTATGATATTAAATTATAAATGATACAGGGAAAACGTGTATGAAAGTATGAATCATATCATATTACACTCTATGAATAGGCAGCTATATACACTACAAAAATTTCGGAGCAGACTGATTTGAAAACTTTTTCCGAACTCAGCAATATTTCCATTGAAAATAGAGGGGGGATAACGTGTATGAAAGTATGAATTACATCAGACACTCTATGAATAGAGGCAGCTATATACACTACAAAAATTTCGGAGCAGACTGATTTGAAAACTTTTTCCGAACTCAGCAATATTTCCATTGAAAATAGAGGCAACCAAAATACCAAAGACATATCTTGAAGACAACATGAGCTTTTAGAAATATGATTAAAACATATATAAAACACCCAGAAGAAAAGGCTATCTGAGAAAAGGAATAGAAATGCAAACTCTCTCGAAAGGTTTTGAACTCGAGTGTAGGAATTGCCCTTCTGATTACTAGGCGAGCGCCTTGACCACTGTTCACCCACTGTACCACCGAGGCTGTCATTTCCACCAGATTCGAGGTCTGGAAGATGTCCCCAAACATTTTGGTCACACATTGGATCTTCTCGATAATTACGGGAAAACAAAGAAACAACATCCTCCAGAGCAAAATGGTCACAATACCAGAGCAAAATGGACTAAACCAAACAAATGAAAACCTCTCCAGACCGGACAATGGTTGTTGACATTCGAACAGCGTCCCAGGGCCGGTCACAGGGGGTTCATCCGGTCCCGTCTGCTCCGGCTTTCCATCAAGGGTCCGAAGGGGAACCCAGTTTTCCTCCCACAAAAGGAAAATAAAATACAAGTAACTATTTATTATGGGTTTTACAGCGACATAAAAGTTCCCAGAGTCCCTTTCATCTTCCAGACCTCGAATCTGGAAGATGTCCCCAAACATTTTGGTCACACATTGGATCTTTTCGATAATTACGGGAAAACAAAGAAACAACATCCTCCAGAGCAAAATGGTCACAGTATCAGTATCAGAGCAGAATGGACTAAACCAAACAAATGAAAACCTCTCCAGGCCGGACAATGGTTGTTGACATTCGAACAGCGTCCCAGGGCCGGTCAAAGGGGGTTCATCCGGTCCCGTCTGCTCCGGCCTTCCATCAAGGGTCCGAAGGGGTCGGGAACCCAGTTTTCCTCCCACAAAAGGAAAATAGAATACAAGTAACTGTTTATTATGGGTTTTACAGCGACATAAAAGTTCCCAGAGGGGAGTAATTACATAGTATTTGCGAACCAAAATGCGAGGGTTCTACAGCTAGATAAAATGAAATTAATATAATTTAGGTAAATCAATTCGATGTTTTTGCATCTCTATACCAGCATGCAGAGAGGGGTCCTAATCCTAACGTACCTACCTACCTAAAAAAGATGAATTCCACAAGTTCCGAGTTTTAGCACCTCCACCATTAATAATATTTGCACGGAGCGGGGAAAGATGCATTGTGTAAGCTCCGTATTTTGGCATCTCCACCAAAAATAATGAGATAATATAAATATCCATGAGCAAGTGCATATGTAACAAAAAAGATAAATTCGAAAAGTTCGGAGTTATGACATCTCCACCAATATATTAATGAGATTTACTTATGGATCAGAAAGAGTGGGTGTTTTGACATCTCCACCAATAATAATGAATTTTGCTTATGGATCAGGGAAAGATAGATTGTAATAGTATAAGCTCCGTGTTTTGGCACCTCCACCAACAACGATAAGATACCCAGCCCGGGTTAAAATGATATTAGCTTTATACAATATTGGTACTTTATCTTCTAACAAGATATATTCCACAGGCCAGGGTATTTATTATGTGTTTCGCGTCCATATGAACAGCCTGTGAGCTTTTGTTTTGAAACCAGCACATTACCAGATTGCCCGCGGCCATTCCATTATAGGTATTTATGTCTATGTAGATATAACTAATGAGGTATATGCCCCAGCATGCTCATGCTCTAGTGGTGAAATATAATATTGAATGGAATCGGTGTGCACCTCGCCATGATTAACTTTTCGGAATCCTTTTATATTAAGTCCGAACCTACAAAATAATGTCCGTACATAAATATGTGTATCTCTAACATAATTATACAGATATCATCTACGTAGCTTTCATGACCGATAGAAGGATACCGACCAAAGCTCGCTTTAATGTACGTGTTGGTAAGTTGTAAGTATTGAGTACCTGATCTATAGGGTACAATATTATATGCTGAACGTGTAGAATAGGTAGTGTAGATTGTACTAAACCTCGTACAGCTATATTCGTTTAGATTTAAGATACATTTACGTACCTAGGAAGGTATATTGGAAGACAATAGATAAAATGTAAATTATTTAGGTATACCTAGATATGTCTAGAACTCTAGGTACCTACGTACATACGTATGGAACTATGGCCTATTTAGTAGATTAATGGACTTGTCAATCCCCAAAATAAATGTATCTAATATGACAGTACCTGGATAATATTTAGTGGATGTGTCAACTCCACCATGTAGATAACATTCAGCTTACGACCTGTCAGAAAAATTAGTAATTTAGGTAATTATTTCACCACACAATCATATAATCATGCCTATTGAAGGTAACTTTTTCAACCGATTAACCCGACAAGAAATCGACTCAGATATTGATTTATTATTGATTAATATTGACACTCCTCATACTTCCATTTTGAACCAGCACTGGAAGTCTTATTAGGTCCAGATTAGTCAAATATTTATAACAGTGTAGGCAGGCATCCGAGGCAGAAATTACTTCACACACGTTTCAATACACATATGGATTTAATACACATATGGGGCTTACCACCAAAAAGTTCAATTCCGAGCAATAAAAACAGAGGCTTAACAAACGTGGTTCAAAACCATGGGAAAAATATTGAATTAAGATCTGAGCCCGAGATTGTGTGTGTTTTTTGTGTGTTTGTGTGTTTTTTTTTTTTTTTCATGTTGGGATTTAGAGCAATATTTTATTAGGTGTGTGAACTGTGGACCTAATACCCCAATATGTAAATGGTTTGTCCTAGTTAGAACTGTAGAGAAGCCGTTAAAGGTTTGCTTGGTTCCTTCCTTTTCAAGGTAAAGATTGAAGTAAAACCATTTGTAAGAATGATTTACTTTCATTCTAGTAAAAAGAAAAACATGTAAATATTTCTGTAAACTACCTACATACGAAGTATTATGGTGAAATTGGCACATCCACAGAACTCTACACACTGAATGGACTTTCTATATGTATAACGATATAGGTACCTACCGTACACGATAGGTATTATCTAACTGCACTTAAAAGCAAGCCACCTTTATACCTAACAAAGCCGCGACTTGTCAAAAGTTCACCGAAATATTTCAAATATTAGATTTAGATTCCTCTGCCTCCCCCGTGTTCAAGCATGTTAATATGATCAAAGAGGTGTTTAAATATTCCATAGAGGTACTTATGAGAAGCATTACCCAGATCAGGGCAGGATTATGAGGGATGCTTTGGTGTCAAATAAGGATTATTAAAATGGGGACCACAAATCTACATATGTATGTATTACCTACCTGCGAAGTGCAATCAACAAATTGGCGAATAAATAGCCGATTTTCAGATTCCATGACTTTTCCAGGTTTTCCAGGGTCGCGTATAAACCCTGGATAAGGTTCTTTCTCGACACGGCTGGCTTTCTTTTTATCCTGTCTTCCGTCTCCCTTCGCTTTCGGGACGATAAGACCTTAGCAGTAACCTACAGATCCCTCCATGATTCTTAAAAATAAGAAAAAAAAAAAAATCTCTTAAAAATAGAAAAAAAAAAAACAAAAAAAAAAACTAGGTACCTACTTGCCCTAGTTAGCTTAGTTGGTAGTGCGTCCTGCCTTGTAAGCGCTAGGCCGCGGGTTCGATTACCGCCCGGGGCGGATTTTATCCTAATGGGATAATGTTCGTTCTCGGAACGGTGGCTTTCTCCTATCCTGTCTTCCTTCTCTCTTCGATTTCGGGACGATAAGACCGTAGCAGTTACAGTTCCCTTTTTAAAGCCCTTTAAAAAAATTTTTTTTTTTTTTTTTTTTTTTTTTTTTTTTTTTTTTTTTTTTTTTTTGAGGCGGTCTTAACTCTAGGTCTATTGTTTACGGCCCTGATGCTGATGATCACTTTGGACAGGTGGTGTTTTCAGAGGTGATGACCCCTCACTCAGACCACATACTGACTTTACTAATAGCTTTAGTTTTTTATAAACCTCTATGTTTTTTGTTCGTCCTTTACATCTATTCCGACCAATGTACGCGCTTTATATCCTCATCAAATAGTTTAGGTAGATAGGTGTGTATGTGCCGGAATGTCTGGCCACTCACACTCAGACCAGGGACTGTCAGCACCGGATCTGTCAGACGGTCTGTGAATGGTGGGTATGAGCGTGTGTTGCGAAAAAAAGCTTCTGCAAGCTTTTTCGGAATCTAGGTCGTAGGTCGTGAAATTTCTTCGCTGCACATGTTTCGACTGTCTAAAGGGACCTAGGCCTGAGCATGAGATGCGCACATTTTTATTCATGTAGATACCTAAGTAGGTAGTAGGTAGGTAATTGGGGTAGGTACGGTATTTATTTCCCTGTGGAGGGAACTTTCGGACCAACCGGGCTAAAACTAACCAAAGTTCAATGAGTAGGTACCTACCTATGTATGCATGCATAGGTAGGTAGGTTGAGCAAATAAAAAAAATCGAGAATTGAAAAGAGCATAGAAGAGATCAGTTACGCTTACTTGAGTGATATTGCAAAGTCATAGAGCAGGAAAAATGAGGACCAACGGAATTTTTCTTTTTCTTCTACGACTTCTAAGATCCCGAGATAAATCGATTCAAAAAATAGCGGTAAATCGTGAAGTTTGACGTCACGGCATACGCTCCCGTAGGCGATGACGTCATAATTTTTGACTCCCGCTTCGTTGGTTTGTGCGCAAGCGTTTCTTCGCATTTTGACATGAAATCTGACGTCACAACTTTGAACTTTTTCATTAGAACGGCAGTTAAAAATTGAATTTTCAACCTTTTAAAGTTACTTTTTCGGAGTTTTGAACTCAGGTTTGGATTTTTCACAACTTTTTACGTACAGGAATCGACCTTTTAGATATTAATAATATTTTCCCGATTGCAACTCCTCCATTGAAGGAAGAATCATAAGAGAACTTCTTGCTGACAAGAGAACTCTTACGAATAGGAAACTACTTAGGTAAGGCAAACCAAACCAAAAATGATAAATATGGGTTTGACACACTACATTGAATTGATCCAGTCGTTCAAAGATGTCAGGTAAACTTGACTCGTCTTCTTCTTCCTAGACTTTTCCTATTAATATAGGATCGGCGTTTCATGTCAGTCCCTTCCAGGCAGCCCTATTCTGTACAGGTAAACTTGACTACACTACTAATATAGGCTAAGGCCTAGGCTTCTCAAGTGGCATTAACACGGGAATCGTTATTAAAATTAAATAGATAATATAGGGAGGATACTGCCATTTTCTTCTTATTCAGAGGTTTTATAGGGGCTCTTTTTGTTTTTTTTCTACTGAGGTCTCATCGTCCCGAAGTCGAAGAGAGAAGGAGGAAAAAGCCAGCCGTTCCGAGAACGAACCTTATCTATTCAGGATAAAGTTCGCCTGAGGCGGGAATCTACGACTTAGCTCTTACAAGGCAGATGCTCTACTTTCAAAGCGACCTAGACTGGTGACGATATAGGTAACGAAGTTAAAATTTTCCCTAACATTTTTCTTCCATGTTTCCCAGAACCAACGAATATCCCAGCAAGTACTCAGAAGAATGGGAGAAGCCTGTACTTCTGGCTTTCTTCTACTCTGCCAGACTCCTCACTAAAATCATCACCAGCGATAAAACTCAGCTGAAGAATAACCAGGTTGAGGCACTCAATAATTACAAGGTAAGTCAATTAGTTATCATATCACTGTTTTTATTTTATTTTTCATAGCTTAAATTTTGCATGTCTGTGTTTGTGTAATATTTTTACATCTGAATGATATTTTTTGGAAGTTTACATGACCTAAAATTTACACGGTTTTCCATGGGGATTGAAGACAATATTTTCGACATACACACTCAAATTAATCTGCAGTGATACCAAATAAGAAAAACGGCTGTCACAAACAGCAAGTCTTGATTGGAAACGTCCATTCTAGGGTAGAGTATTCAACTAATCTTTCTCTTGGGTTATGGAAATGTTTTTGATTGTACTAAACTTTTGCTTGGCTTTCTCTTGGGTTCTGGTTCTGATTTCACAAAGCTTTACCTTGTTTGTATAAACTGATCTCTTGATTTATAAAAATGCTTTTGCTGCACTAAACTACTCGTATATCTTAATTTTTATCGCACTTAACTTTCTCTTGATTTGTAGATAACCTTTTGATTGCACTTTGGTATAAACTTTCTCTTGATTGGTAGGAATGTTCTTGATTTCACACTTTCTCTTGAATTGTAGATCTGCTTTTGATTACACGAATCACTAATCCTTGCCTTGATTTGTAAAAATTTTGATTTTTGACTTTGATTGCACTAAAGGTATTCTTGATTGGTGAAGAAGTTTTATGTATTTGTAAAAATGCTTGTGTTGTCTTGTGTGAATCTTGTTTTGTAATAGCAGTTGACTTTGTATTTTGGTTCCTGCGTGAATTTTAATTATTCTGTCGTGATGTGCTCTTTGTGAGATGTTTTATTTTGGTTTGAATTTCTGTTGTCTGTTCCCAGTATATCATTGAGTATTGTACCAAGAATAAGGAGGCGGCTGAAAAGTTTGCCACAGAATTGTCTCTGTGTCAGGAAATGGTCAAGTTGTTGCCCATGAAAATCGAGAAGATTTCTGCCCAGATAACAGCCTAGACCTCTTTATCTGGATACTTTGGCTGGTAGGACGGTATCCAAAGAGACCAAGTACCTCTTTTTTGGGGTACCTCGACTGGTATGGCAGTATTGACGAAGAAGTTATTATTGCACTAAACATTCTAAACAATCAGATCTTTGGATTCACGTCCAGAGAATAATTTGATTTAATCAAAATAATTAACCTTTGAGTGGATGAAATGGTATGATGAATGGAATAAATGGTACAGTATGTTACGAGTACGTAATAAAATCGTTTATTAAGGAGTTTGTTATAAATAATTGTATAAAAGATAAGCTTTAGATAAAATTATATTTTGATAAATAAACCCTCATAGCTGTTATTATGTACTAAAAGCGAAATGCAATGCTGAAAATCGTGTAGATACATATTTTGCAAATAAAGTACTTATAATCAATTGTGCCGGGGGCGAACGTCAAGTGCACAACTGCCCGGCAGCACAACTGCACAACTATATTAACACAAAACATAACTTGTGTTATCTTCATTTCTTTTTTCCATATTTCTGATTTCTTTTCACCGAAAAGTGTGATAGGTTTGTCTTTCAGTCTCCAAGTCCTCACAGCAACATACAATTTTTTACGGAGATTTATCAAGGACCTTCCTAATTCAGAAAAAAATCGGAATTGGATTGGATTTCGATCATTTTGAATTCACAGAAAAATTTCTCATCTCAATTCACTGAATCCAAGTAAAGAAAGGTACACTAAGTAAAAATATTGAAAAATCAGAGGATTCATACTTACAATACAGAAAGAGTACAAGGGGTTAGATTCTGTTAGTTGGAAATAAATAACGACGTAACTCTTTCAAGGGTTACGAATAGCTTTGGCTTTCACAGATTCATAAAGCAGCGTCCACACTATGATCGACATCGCCTCAAACAGATCCACACCATTAACTTTTCCTTTCCACCAATATCCTTTGATCTTTTCTACAGAGGTATCCAGATGTCTTATCTACATCAATTTTCTTGCAGTCTGATATCAACATCGGTACCTAACTTCTTCTGGGCTTTCCACATAACGAGTATCCATGATAAAGTAAGTCTAATCGGTCGTTAGTGTGGACGCTCCTTACCACCTTCCAATGAACTATTTCTTCAACGCCTTTATCTTCTCATCCAGTGCTTTAACCTTATCTGTTCAGGATAAAATTAGCCCTAGGCGGGGATCAAACTAGTGGCCTAGCGCATACAAGGCCTACGCGCTACCAACCCAGCTAACTAGGCTGGCTTAGTTTCTTTCCATTCCTCTCAGTATCCCTCCTTTCTGGGTGCAATAGTCCTACATACTGGACTCCGCACAGGAATTTCGTCAGAAAACACCCCCATTTCAATGTAATCTAATCCCTCCTTTCTTCAGTTACGAAACTATTGGCTGTTTTCTGTTTTCCCTATCAGACATGAGAAATACAGGAATTTCGTCAGAAAAGACCCCCATTTCAATGTAATCTAATCCCTCCTTTCTTCAGTTACGAAACTATTGGCTGTTTTCTGTTTTCCCTATCAGACATGAGAAATGGCGTAACGTGGGCGCAGACATAGACAGGTGCTGGGGGAAGTATGGTCTTATTCTGCTGACGGTATCCAAGGAAAGGCTGATGGCGGACGATGATCCAGAGAATATGAAACAGTTTGAACCACCTGGTATGTTCCGCACACAGGAATTTCGTCAGGAAAGACCCCCATTTCAATGTAATATAATCCCTCCTTTCTTCAGTTACGAAACTATTGGCTGTTTTCTGTTTTCCCTTTCAGACATGAGAAATGGCGTAACGTGGGAGCAGACATAGACAGGTGCTGGGGGAAGTACGGTCTTATTCTGCTGACGGTATCCAAGGAAAGGCTGATGGCGGACGATGATCCAGAGAATATGAAACAGTTTGAACCACCTGGTATGTGAATATAATTCATACTTTTCTGAACCACCTGATCTATGAACAGAAGTTAGCCTTAGTCCAGACAATCCTATTTTGCCATTCGTTCCCTGTTAACCTTCTCTCCGGTACCTGTATTCTTTTATATGCAATTTTGGCCCGTTTACCAGCAGGTGCCCCGTTTTAATTGCCCACAAGTGATGAATTTAGAAGCTCACGAAGGGCTTTTTTTTTCAAAGGGAAAGGTTCTACCGTGTAGAATCTAAACTCTACAGTTCACCAAATTTATGAGTACATTACATTGTAATGGCGGTCTTTTCTGACGAAATTCCTGTGTGCGGAGTCCTGTATGTAGGACTATTGCACCCAAATTTATAAGTAAGAAAATAAAAAGTAAAAAATCTTTGCTCCCTCCTACAGATGAACTGAAAGCACTGAGCATCGGCGTGGACATTGTGCAATCCCCCATCACAGCCAACCAAGTCAGCCTTTTCCAGTCAACCCTATAACGTGTACAAAAGCTTATTGCATAAATTTCTAAAGTTCGAGAAAAATTCTTTCAGTTCGGCGATTTTTCCTTTAGTGTATCTGTTTCGCCATAGGTCCCAAACGCTTTGTTTGATTTTGGTGAGTTTTGGTATCTAAGAGAACATATTAAAAACCTAAGTAAGTGCTTAAAGGGCATTAATTAGATATTGGGCTTAATCGGCCTTATGGGATTCCCGTACGAGGAGGATTTATACGAAAGCCAACAGATACCCCGTTTCAATTGCCCATGGGTGTTGAATGGAGCCCGTCCTTTTCTGAGTGGGTTTTTTTACAGTTCACTAACCTTCCGGTACTTAAATAATCTTTGCTGCCTCCCACAGATGAACTGAAAGCACTGAGCATCGGCGTGGACATTGTGCAATCCCCCATCACAGCCAACTATGGTCTCACATTTAGCGACGCTATCAAGGTGTTTAACATCTCTCACAAGCATTTGCAACAAGCACAGGGTTACTACTCGCTCTCGGAGCATGCTACGGACCACGCCCGGGTAGTACAAGAGATTAGTCGTCTGTACCATGCCCTGGTGTTCTTTGTGGAAACTGAGGCAGAGTAAGTTGAATTGTCCTTTCAGAAAACAAAAACGATTCTGATGGTGTGTCATCTTGGATTTCCTATGCTATCACATAGCCACTGTGCAGAAGGTCTATTTTTGCCTAAAAATACTATTTTGTAATCTCCACCCGCCTACCTTGCAAAAATCTATTCCCCCCTTGGGGCCCCTTGAAATTTGTAGATTCGTAGAAGCTTAACCCATCCTTTAGGGGTGTTTGCCCCTACACCTAACCCTCTGGTGGGCTTTTTGTGTATGGAGTTGAGCTGATTCCTAACTAAGCTCGAAGATCCGAGCGATCTTCAACAACTTTTTCGTTGGTGTTGTCCATGGACGTCTTGCTGAGGATTAACTAACCCTACAGTAAGTCTCCATGTTACCTCTCTTGAAATACTCTTTTGTCATGTCCACAGGCAATGTAAGTTTCACAAGCGTCGCATCACCGAGCTCGAGAAACTAGTCAAACAGTTCAATCCGAAATTCTATGTCACCCGATGGTGTGTCATCTTGGATTTCCTATGCTATCACATACCCACTGTGCAGAAGGTCTATTTTTGCCTAAAAATACTATTTTGTAATCTCCACACGCCTACCTTGCAAAAATCTATTCCCCCCTTGAAATTTGTAGATTCGTAGAAGCTTGACCCATCCTTTAGGGGTGTTTGCCCCTACACCTAACCCTCTGGTGGGCTTTTTGTGTATGGAGTTGAGCTGATTCCTAACTAAGCTCGAAGATCCGCGCGATCTTCAATAACTTTTTCGTTGGTGTTGTCCATGGACGTCTTGCTGAGGATTAACTAACCCTACAGTAAGTCCCCATGTTACCTCTCTTAAAATACTCTTTTGTCGTGTCCACAGGCAATGTAAGTTTCACAAGCGTCGCATCACCGAGCTCGAGAAACTAGTCAAACAGTTCAATCCGAAATTCTATGTCACCCTGTGCCGTGAGATATGGTATGAGCTGGGAGAGGTGTATTCAGACATGTATGAACTGAAGCATGAGATCCTGGTGAAAACCCGCGAGCCCACACAACACCAGGTGGCCAAAATCAATTGGCTGATTAAGAACAGCTTGACACACTACATTGAATTGATCCAGTCGTTCAAAGATGTCAGGTAAACTTGACTCCTCTTCTTCTCCCTAGACTTTTCCTACATAAATAGGGTCGGGATTTCTTGTCAGTCTCTTCGAGGCAGCCCTATTGTGTACAGGTGAACTTTACTAAATTACTAATATCGCCTAAGGTCCGGGCTTCACAAGTGGCATTAACACGGGAATCGTTATTAAAATTAAATAGATAATATAGGGAGGACACTGCCATTTTCTTCTTATTCAGAGGTTTTATAGGGGCTCTTTTTGTTCCAAGGTCTTTTTTTTCTACTGAGGTCTCATCGTCCCGAAGTCGAAGAGAGAAGGAGGACATCTTAAAAAGCCAGCCGTTCCGAGAACGAACCTTATCTATTCAGGATAAAGTTCGCCTGAGGCGGGAATCTGCGACTTAGCTCTTACAAGGCAGATGCTCTACTTTCAAAGCGACCTAGGCTGGTGACGATATAGGTAACGAAGTTAAAATTTTCCCTAACATTTTTCTTCCCTGTTTCCCAGAACCAACGAATATCCCAGCAAGTACTCAGAAGAATGGGAGAAGCCTGTACTTCTGGCTTTCTTCTACTCTGCCAGACTCCTCACTAAAATCATCACCAGCGATAAAACTCAGCTGAAGAATAACCAGGTTGAGGCACTCAATAATTACAAGGTAAGTCAATTAGTTATCATATCACTGTTTTTATTTTATTTTTCATAGCTTAAATTTTGCATGTCTGTGTTTGTGTAATATTTTTACATCTGAATGATATTTTTTGGAAGTTTACATGACCTAAAATTTACACGGTTTTCCATGGGGATTGAAGACAATATTTTCGACATACACACTCAAATTAATCTGCAGTGATACCAAATAAGAAAAACGGCTGTCACAAACAGCAAGTCTTGATTGGAAACGTCCATTCTAGGGTAGAGTATTCAACTAATCTTTCTCTTGGGTTATGGAAATGTTTTTGATTGTACTAAACTTTTGCTTGGCTTTCTCTTGGGTTCTGGTTCTGATTTCACAAAGCTTTACCTTGTTTGTATAAACTGATCTCTTGATTTATAAAAATGCTTTTGCTGCACTAAACTACTCGTATATCTTAATTTTTATCGCACTTAACTTTCTCTTGATTTGTAGATAACCCTTTGATTGCACTTTAGTATAAACTTTCTCTTGATTGATCGGAATGTTCTTGATTTCACACTTTCTCTTGAATTGTAGAACTGCTTTTGATTACACGAATCACTAATCCTTGCCTTGATTTGTAAAAATGACTTTGATTGCACTAAAGGTATTCTTGATTGGTGAAGAAGTTTTATTTGTATAAATGCTTGTGTTGTCTTGTGTGAATCTTGTTTTGTAATAGCAGTTGACTTTGTATTTTGGTTCCTGTGTGAATTTTAATTATTCTGTCGTGATGTGCTCTTTGTGAGATGTGAGTTTTATTTTGGTTCGTATTTCTGTTCCCAGTATATCATTGAGTATTGTACCAAGAATAAGGAGGCGGCTGAAAAGTTTGCCACAGAATTGTCTCTGTGTCAGGAAATGGTCAAGTTGTTGCCCATGAAAATCGAGAAGATTGCTGCCCAGATAACAGCCTAGACCTCTTTATCTGGATACTTTGGCTGGTATGACGGTATCCAAAGAGACCAAGTACCTCTTTTTTGGGGTACCTTGACTGGTATGGCAGTATTGACGAAGAAGTAATTATTGCACTAAACATTCTAAACAATCAGATCTTTGGATTTACGTCCAGAGATTAATTTGATTTAATCAAAATAATAAACCTTTGGATGAAAGGGTATGATGAATGAAATAAATGGTACAGTATGTTACGAGTACGTAATAAAATCGTTTATTAAGGAGTTTGTTATAAATAATTGTATAAAAGATAAGCTTTAGATAAAATTATATTTTGATAAAAAAACACTCATAGCTGTTATTATGTACTAAAAGCGAAATGCAATGCTGAAAATCGTGTAGATACATATTTTTCAAATAAAGTACTGTGCCGGGGGTGAACGTCAAGTGCACAACTGCCCGGCAGCACAACTGCACAACTATATTAACACAAAACATAACTTGTGTTATCTTCATTTCTTTTTTCCATATTTCTGATTTCTTTTCACCGAAAAGTGTGATAGGTTTGTCTTTCAGTCTCCAAGTCCTCACAGCAACATACAATTTTTTACGGAGATTTATCAAGGACCTTCCTAATTCAGAAAAAAATCGGAATTGGATTGGATTTCGATCATTTTGAATTCACAGAAAAATTTCTCATCTCAATTCACTGAATCCAAGTAAAGAAAGGTACACTAAGTAAAAATATTGAAAAATCAGAGGATTCATACTTACAATACAGAAAGAGTACAAGGGGTTAGATTCTGTTAGTTGGAAATAAATAACGACGGTAACTCTTTCAAGGGTTACGAATAGCTTTGGCTTTCACGGATTCATAAAGCAGCGTCCACACTATGATCGACATCGCCTCGAACAGATCCACACCATTAACTTTTCCTTTCCACCAATATCCTTTGATCTTTTCTACAGAGGTATCCAGATGTCTCATCTACATCAATTTTCTTGCAGTCTGATATCAACATCGGTACCTAACCTCTTCTGGGCTTTCAACATAACAACGAGTGTCCATGATAAAGTCTAATCGGTCGTTAGTGTGGACGCTCCTTACCACCTTCCAATGAACTATTTCTTCAACGCCTTTATCTTCTCATCCAGTGCTTTCACATCCTGCTTGATACGCTCTACATCGCTCCCCATCTTGCCCTCCAAACTAGTCAGCAAGCTTTGATTATTGGTCAGATTGGACGCCAGATCAACTTGCACCGACTCCAATTCCTTCAGAAGTGTCGCGAAATTCCCAGCCTGTGCGTGTAGGGACTCTAACGCTATGAGTCTCTCTAGTGTGCGTGGTACCAGAGCGCTGTCTACACTTCGCGAGAGCTCGTAGAGTTCATTCACCCTCTGATCCCGTTCGGAATCTTTCGGGTCGACGCTGTTGGCTTTCTCGATGATCTTGTCCAGTTTGTTGGAGAGATGCGTAATGCGTGCGTCGTACGCGTCGCAATGTGCCGCGTCTATCAGGTTGATCTGAGCGCGGAGCCAGTCCGTGTTCTCGACCAGACTGTTGTGACCACCCCCGAACAGTTTGCACTGGAATGAGATGGAACAAATAGGACTGATGGGTGATGGGTTTTATTATAAGACTAAATATTAAGTTGTAAGGTTATTTAATGAGACAAAACAGAAGCCCGACGGAGTAGAGTCAGATTACCTTTACCAACTACCAACCTAATGCTATAGTCAAATAGTTTGCACTGGAATGAGATGGAACCAATAGGACTGATGGGTGATGGGTTTTGCTATAAGATTAAATATTAGGTTGTAAGGTTATTTAATGAGACAAAACAGAAGCCCGACGGAGTAGAGTCAGATTACCTTTACCAACTACCAACCTAATGCTATAGTCAGATATTGTTTCTGGGCGTCCAAAGGGTTTAAACCCCAATCATTCCAACACCGTGAGATGGGTAGGTGCCTTTCCTATCTCACTGACATGGAAGCAGTATGTAGTACCAACCTAATTACCTTTAATCTCGGGACAATAAGACCTCAAAAGTTACAGTCCCAACTAACAAACCTCTAGAAAAAAAGAAAAAAACAAGAGTCGCGCTGGTTGAAGTTCGGGACTCACCGCCCCGCCAATAAGTTTGGCTACCAGAGTTAGCGCCCCGCCAATAAGTTTACTTACCACACTACTGGAATGTTCCCCCAATAGATTTTCCAGCTTAATGAGTCTCTGCAAATCCATATGTGTATTGAAACGTGTGTGAAGTAATTTCTGCCTCGGATGCCTGCCTACACTGTTATAAATATTTGACTAATCTGGACCTAATAAGACTTCCAGTGCTGGTTCAAAATGGAAGTACGAGGAGTGTCAATATTAATCAATAATAAATCAATATCTGAGTCGATTTCTTGTCGGGTTAACAAATATTTGACTAATCTGGACCTAAGTGCTGGTTCCAGTGCTGGTTCAAAATGGAAGTATGAGGAGTGTCAATATTAATCAATAATAAATCAATATCTGAGTCGATTTCTTGTCGGGTTAATCGGTTGAAAAAGTTACCTTCAATAGGCATGATTATATGATTGTGTGGTGAAATAATTACCTAAATTACTAATTTTTCTGACAGGTCGTAAGCTGAATGTTATCTACATGGTGGAGTTGACACATCCACTAAATATTATCCAGCCTACATGAATAAAAATGTGCGCATCTCATGCTCAGACCTAGGTCCCTTTAGACAGTCGAAACATGTGCAGCGAAGAAATTTCCCGACCTACGACCTAGATTCCGAAAAAGAATGCAGAAGCTTTTTTTCGCCACACACGCTCATACCCATCATTCACGCTCGGATCGTCTGACAGATCCGGTGCTGACAGTCCGTGGTCTGAGTGTGAGTGGCCAGACAGTCCCTAGTCTGAGTGTAAGTGGCCAGACATTCCGGCACATTCTTACACACCTATCTACCTAAACTATTTGATGAGGATATAAAGCGCGTACATTGGTCGGAATAGATGTAAAGGACGAACAAAAAACATAGAGGTTCATAAAAAACTAAAGCTATTAGTAAAGTCAGTATGTGGTCTGAGTGAGGGGTCATCACCTCTGAAAACACCACCTGTCCAAAGTCATCAACATCAGGGCCGTAAACAATAGACCTAGAGTTGACCGCCTCAAAAAAATATTAACACAAAACATAACTTGTGTTATCTTCATTTCTTTTTTCCATATTTCTGATTTCTTTTCACCGAAAAGTGTGATAGGTTTGTCTTTCAGTCTCCAAGTCCTCACAGCAACATACAATTTTTTACGGAGATTTATCAAGGACCTTCCTAATTCAGAAAAAAATCGGAATTGGATTGGATTTCGATCATTTTGAATTCACAGAAAAATTTCTCATCTCAATTCACTGAATCCAAGTAAAGAAAGGTACACTAAGTAAAAATATTGAAAAATCAGAGGATTCATACTTACAATACAGAAAGAGTACAAGGGGTTAGATTCTGTTAGTTGGAAATAAATAACGACGTAACTCTTTCAAGGGTTACGAATAGCTTTGGCTTTCACGGATTCATAAAGCAGCGTCCACACTATGATCGACATCGCCTCGAACAGATCCACACCATTAACTTTTCCTTTCCACCAATATCCTTTGATCTTTTCTACAGAGGTATCCAGATGTCTCATCTACATCAATTTTCTTGCAGTCTGATATCAACATCGGTACCTAACCTCTTCTGGGCTTTCAACATAACAACGAGTGTCCATGATAAAGTCTAATCGGTCGTTAGTGTGGACGCTCCTTACCACCTTCCAATGAACTATTTCTTCAACGCCTTTATCTTCTCATCCAGTGCTTTCACATCCTGCTTGATACGCTCTACATCGCTCCCCATCTTGCCCTCCAAACTAGTCAGCAAGCTTTGATTATTGGTCAGATTGGACGCCAGATCAACCTGCACCGACTCCAATTCCTTCAGAAGTGTCGCGAAGTTCCCAGCCTGTGCGTGTAGGGACTCTAACGCTATGAGTCTCTCTAGTGTGCGTGGTACCAGAGCGCTGTCTACACTTCGCGAGAGCTCGTAGAGTTCATTCACCCTCTGATCCCGTTCGGAATCTTTCGGGTCGACGCTGTTGGCTTTCTCGATGATCTTGTCCAGTTTGTTGGAGAGATGCGTAATGCGTGCGTCGTACGCGTCGCAATGTGCCGCGTCTATCAGGTTGATCTGAGCGCGGAGCCAGTCCGTGTTCTCGACCAGACTGTTGTGACCACCCCCAAATAGTTTGCACTGGAATGAGATGGAACCAATAGGACTGATGGGTGATGGGTTTTGTTGTAAGACTAAATATTAGGTTGTAAGGTTATTTAATGAGACAAAACAGAAGCCCGACGGAGTAGAGTCAGATTACCTTTACCAACTACCAACCTAATGCTATAGTCAGATATTGTTTCTGGGCGTCCAAAGGGTTTAAACCCCAATCATTCCAACACCGTGAGATAGGTAGGTGCCTTTCCTATCTCACTGACATGGAAGCAGTATGTAGTACCAACCTAATTAGCTTTGATCTCGGGACAATAAGACCTCAGAAGTTCAGTCCCAACTAACAAACTTCTAGAAAAAAAAGAAAAAAAAAACAAGAGTCGCGCTGGCTGAAGTTCGGGACTCACCGCCCCGCCAATAAGTTTGGGTACCAGAGTTAGCGCCCCGCCAATAAGTTTACTTACCACACTACTGGAATGTTCCCCCAATAGATTTTCCAGCTTAATGAGTCTCTGCAACAATAAGACCTCAGAAGTTCAGTCCCAACTAACAAACTTCTAGAAAAAAAAGAAAAAAAAACAAGAGTCGCGCTGGCTGAAGTTCGGGACTCACCGCCCCGCCAATAAGTTTGGGTACCAGAGTTAGCGCCCCGCCAATAAGTTTACTTACCACACTACTGGAATGTTCCCCCAATAGATTTTCCAGCTTAATGAGTCTCTGCTCTAGACTGGTCAATTTGGCGGCAGTATTCAGTTGAGCTTGCTGAGATTGGAGTCCTAACTGATAGCGCACTAGTTCTCCAGAGCCCACGCCACCTTTACTGCTGGGAGTTTTGGAATTGGAGAGAGCAAACGAGTCTAGTCGCATCACAAGAGTCCTGGAATTTTAAGAACATAGAATATATTATTTAATAATTGAGAAAAAAAGGCCAGTCTGGCTTTCTCCTACCCTTTCCTCCTCTTTTCAATTTTGGGATGATAAGCTCTTCTCTGTTTTTCCTTTTCAACTAGGTACCTTAGGTATTCCAGTGTTTTGGAATGCCTGGAAAACCAAAAACAGGTAAACTGCCTAGGTATTCCGGTGAAACTGTTAACAGTGAAAAAGTAAAAAGATCCATGATCTTACTTGAGAGCAGCACCCTCCACATCTGATAGAGATTCAAGTAGATCTGGTCCAAGGATTTTGTCCAGTTTGATAGCAGAGACTTGACTAACGAGCTCCTCTATTTGTTGAACAGAGAGTTTGGCTTTGTCACTAGCACTGTTTTCAGCTGGCTCCTGCAAATATGATTCAATGCTAGATAAACTAGGTGTTATCTGTTATACCTTGAGTCTAAGTAAAATTTTACTAAAAATGGAGATATTTTATGAAAAATGCTTGGAGAACCAAAAGCAAAATAGCTATTTGAACCAAAGAACAACCTTATCTATTTGATGACATAATGCAGCTACCCTGGTTGGCTTGGAGGTTAGCATGCCTGCCTTGTAAATGTGCAGTCTCAGGTTTGATTCTGACCCAAGACAAATTTCATCCTGAACAGATAAGGTTAGTTCTTTGAACAGTTGCCTCTATTCTATGCAGTCGTGATTCAATGGAGATATTTTATGAAAAATGCTTGGAGAACCAAAAGCAAAATAGCTATTTGAACCAAAGAACAACCTCATCTATTTGATGGCATAATGCAGCTACCCTGGTTGGCTTGGAGGTTAGCATGCCTGCCTTGTAAGTGTGCGGTCTCAGGTTTGATTCTGACCCAAGACAAATTTCATCCTGAACAGATAAGGTTAGTTCTTTGAACAGTTGCCTCTATTCTATGCAGTCCTCCTTCTATCTTTGATTTTGGAATGATAAGATCTCTGTTGTTAGAGTGCCCTCTATCAAACCTCTTCAATGGGGTAATTGGGGTAATGCTGGTGCATTAATGAAGGGAAGAATGATAAGATCTCTGTTGTTAGAGTGCCCTCTATCAAACCTCTTCAATGGGGTAATTGGGGTAATGCTGGTGCATTAATGAAGGGAAATCTACAAACTGAAGGAAATCTTCTTTACCTTAATTTGGGACACTTCATCCATCAGCTCTTTGAGTTCACACTGAAGACGTTGGTACTTCTGCAGAGGTGTTTCCTTTTCACCTTGAGCCACCAGTTCCCAGTCTTGTGACAGGACATCGTAGCCGTACTTGTGCAGTTTATTGAGACTATCAGAGAAATCAGCTCTGTTCACACTGATGGTTTTGTCTTTGAATTTCAATGTGGCTTGTTTGGCATCTAGATGTAGCTGCTCAATGTTTTCGGAAGTCTGAAAAACCACACAGAACATTGTTTTAGTACATGTTATCTGTTGTTTATTATTGTTTAAAAAGTACTGAATAGTCACCAAATATGAAATCTAGGAATAAGATTCATCCAGGTCCAAGATTTTCCCTTTTTTGAATCTTGGTAGGTAGGTAGGTATCATTTTGGCTGAGGCAAAATACAAAAACTATATGTTCCAAGATATATAAATATGTATACGTTATCCAGATGGATATGGCAGCAAGGAGTCATTACAAAAGTAGGCTACGTTGCCAAACATGTCAAAGGTGCAACGGTAGAGTTTAAAAAGTACTGAGTAGTCACCCAATATGAAATCTAGGAATAAGATTCATGCAGGTCCAAGATTTTCCCTTTTTTTAATCTTGGTAGGTAGGTATCATTTTGGCTGAGGCAAATTACAAAAACTATAGGTTCCAAGATATAAATACGTAGGTAGGTATGTACAATACTTTGTTTATGTCAATACCTGTATTTTAACTCATGTGAATATTAAATTTTTCTTACTTACATCACCCTTGTCATCATGGATCTGGGTGCCCTGGTCGGCTTCTGGCAAATCATCAGTCTCATAAACATCTGGTTGATCATAATTTTTGAACGTTTACATGACCTAAAATTTACACGGTTTTCCATGGGGATTGAAGACAATATTTCCGACATACACACTCAAATTAATCTGCAGTGATACCAAATAAGAAAAACAGCTGTCACAAACAGCAAGTCTTGATTGGAAACGTCCATTCTACAGTAGAGTATTCAACTAATCTTTCTCTTGGGTTATGGAAATGTTTTTGATTGTACTAAACTTTCGCTTGGCTTTCTCTTGGGTTCTGGTTCTGATTTCACAAAGCTTTACCTTGTTTGTATAAACTGATCTCTTGATTTATAAAAATGCTTTTTTTTACGGCTTTCTTTTAAGTGGCAGGGTTCTCCTAGAGGAGCTCTTCCACCCAACCACTAGGAGCTCTTCCACACCCTTTGATAGGCGTTATAATACATCGGTAGGTACCTATATTGTTATACATATAGAAAGTCCATTCAGTGTGTAGAGTTCTGTGGATGTGCCAATTTCACCATAATACTCGTATGTAGGTAGGTTTACAGAAATATTTACATGTTTTTCTTTTTACTAGAATGAAAGTAAATCATTCTTACAAATGGTTTTACTTCAATCTTACTTGGAAAGGAAGGAACCAAGCAAACCTTTAACGGCTTCTACAGTTCTAACTAGGACAAACCATTTACATATGTGGGGTATTAGGTCCACAGTTCACACCTAATAAAATATTGCTCTAAATCCCAACATAAAAAAAAAACACATAATCTCGGGCTCAGATTCTTAATTCAATATTTTCCCATGGTTTTGAACCACGTTTGTTAAGCTCTGTTTTATTGCTCGGAATTGAACTTTTTGTGGTAAGCCCCATATGTGTATTGAATCTATATGTGTATTAAATCCATATGTGTATTGAATCTATATGTGTATTAAATCCATATATGTATTGAAACGTGTGTGAAGTAATTTCTGCCTCGGATGCCTGCCTACTTCGCGACACTTCTGAAGGAATTGGAGTCGGTGCAGGTTGATCTGGCGTCCAATCTGACCAATAATCAAAGCTTGCTGACTAGTTTGGAGGGCAAGATGGGGAGCGATGTAGAGCGTATCAAGCAGGATGTGAAAGCACTGGATGAGAAGATAAAGGCGTTGAAGAAATAGTTCATTGGAAGGTGGTAAGGAGCGTCCACACTAACGACCGATTAGACTTTATCATGGACACTCGTTGTTATGTTGAAAGCCCAGAAGAGGTTAGGTACCGATGTTGATATCAGACTGCAAGAAAATTGATGTAGATGAGACATCTGGATACCTCTGTAGAAAAGATCAAAGGATATTGGTGGAAAGGAAAAGTTAATGGTGTGGATCTGTTCGAGGCGATGTCGATCATAGTGTGGACGCTGCTTTATGAATCCGTGAAAGCCAAAGCTATTCGTAACCCTTGAAAGAGTTACCGTCGTTATTTATTTCCAACTAACAGAATCTAACCCCTTGTACTCTTTCTGTATTGTAAGTATGAATCCTCTGATTTTTCAATATTTTTACTTAGTGTACCTTTCTTTACTTGGATTCAGTGAATTGAGATGAGAAATTTTTCTGTGAATTCAAAATGATCGAAATCCAATCCAATTCCGATTTTTTTCTGAATTAGGAAGGTCCTTGATAAATCTCCGTAAAAAATTGTATGTTGCTGTGAGGACTTGGAGACTGAAAGACAAACCTATCACACTTTTCGGTGAAAAGAAATCAGAAATATGGAAAAAAGAAATGAAGATAACACAAGTTATGTTTTGTGTTAATATAGTTGTGCAGTTGTGCTGCCGGGCAGTTGTGCACTTGACGTTCACCCCCGGCACAGTACTTTATTTGAAAAATATGTATCTACACGATTTTCAGCATTGCATTTCGCTTTTAGTACATAATAACAGCTATGAGTGTTTGTTTATCAAAATATAATTTTATCTAAAGCTTATCTTTTATACAATTATTTATAACAAACTCCTTAATAAACGATTTTATTACGTACTCGTAACATACTGTACCATTTATTTCATTCATCATACCCTTTCATCCAAAGGTTTATTATTTTGATTAAATCAAATTAATCTCTGGACGTAAATCCAAAGATCTGATTGTTTAGAATGTTTAGTGCAATAATTACTTCTTCGTCAATACTGCCATACCAGTCAAGGTACCCCAAAAAAGAGGTACTTGGTCTCTTTGGATACCGTCATACCAGCCAAAGTATCCAGATAAAGAGGTCTAGGCTGTTATCTGGGCAGCAATCTTCTCGATTTTCATGGGCAACAACTTGACCATTTCCTGACACAGAGACAATTCTGTGGCAAACTTTTCAGCCGCCTCCTTATTCACAAGGCTAACTTCTGTTCATAGACCAGGTGGTTCAGAAAAGTATGAATTATATTCACATACCAGGTGGTTCAAACTGTTTCATATTCTCTGGATCATCGTCCGCCATCAGCCTGACCACTTAACACTAGTGGTCTTTCAGGGGGTGGTTATTCAAAGGGCAAAATCAAAGAGAAGGACAGGATAAGAGACCAGCTGTTCCTAGAACAAACCTTATCTATAAGAAGAAAGTTTGCCCCTGGTGGGAATTGAACCCAAGACCTAGTGCTTACAAGGCACACACAGTCACACTCACTACGCTCCACACCAATTGGGCTGGCAGCCATCATATAAGATTTATGTTTACAGTACTGGTCCATTGACTTGTCAGATTTTTTGAATGAAATTTCACCTTTGCTTTCTTACAGATTGAGAGCCACCAAAATTCTTCTCATTGGTGTCGAAGGCGTTGGAGCAGAGATAGCCAAGAACATAATTTTGTCGGGTGTCAAGTCTGTGTGCCTCCTAGATAGCGGAGTTGTCACCAAGGAAGATGTTAACACAGCCCAGTTTCTCGCACCCCATGAAGATATTGGAAAAAATGTAAGATAACTACATTTATTAACTGGGTTGGTAGCGCGTAGGCCTTGTATGCGCTAGGCCACTAGTTCGATCCCCGCCTAGGGCAGTTTTATCCTGAACAGATAAGCAGAAACAGTTTGTTCTCGGAACGGCTGGCTTTCTCCTATCCTGTCTTCCTTCTCTCTTCAATTTCAGGATGATGAGACCTTAGCAGCTACAGTTTCCTCTGTCAAACCTCTTTTTCTTCTTAAAAAAAAAAAATCTATTTAGGCAACAAGTGTTAGCAACACGATGGGACAGTTTGAAATTAAAATTAGTGAAACAAATGAAAGAAAAAAAAAATTGGTTGACTTACTCTTGTTCATATTTAGTTTCATCCGTGCTTTTCACCTCATTCAGAATGGGTTCATAGTCAGCATAGATTTTACTCGCTATCGTCAGACATTCCCGGGCCAAATGGAATGCATTGTTCTCCAGACACACTTGAGATAATGTGGCCATGTTGAGGGACCACTCCGAGTTATTGTAGTCATTTATCTCGAGTTGTCTCTTGAGTGTGGTGTGGCAACAGACGGCAGATTTAATGGCATCGCCCTTGTGTATGTAACATTGGGCAAGGTAGTAGAGAGTCAACGTGTAGAGCTTCAATGTAACATTGGGCGAGGTAGTAGAGAGTCAACGTGTAGAGCTTCTCTAGAGCAAGCACCTGGGGAGGAAAAGAAAACAGAATTGCAAGTTTAGTAAAACAGGAAAAAACCTCTTTCATTCCCAATCCAAAATTCTTGCATGAAAAAGAAAGCAAAAGAAACAAAGAAATTTGGTTGTATCCTCTAGTTCAAGCATGAATGCTTATTATGAAATAAATTTTCCATGAATTTACTTGACAGGGACTCAAACCACCAACCTCCAGACCTTAAGTTGACCACGCTACTCAAAGTTCATACTAAGGGCAAAGTCTTTAAAGCTAAAAAGTATCATTCTACCTTTTCTTCAGACAGAAAAATGACCTAATGTGGTCAATTTCTAGCATTTGAAACCATCCAACCAACCTTTTCTTCAGAAGTCTTTGAAGTGAACAAAGTGGTAGGATCAATTGGCTCCATTTTACTTTCCGAGAATTCCTTGTAGTACTTCTCAGCTTCACCAAAGTAGTCAAATGCCCTCTGCCATTCAGTCCGCTGTGACCACACAAGTCCCAGATTATTGTAAGCACTGACACAGGTAATGATGTACTCTGGTGTCAATTCCTTGGACTTGATAAGGTCGATTGTGGTGTTGAAAGAGTCTTCACCTTGTTTGATTTCATCTGAAAGAAAAGCATTTTTTTTTTTAAAATTTTTCACATGATTCAATTAAAATCTTTCTTCTTTTTTCTATGCCAGAGCAATGTTACTTGAATACATTCTGACAGTTCTGACTTTGAGGAAATTTATCCAGCCTACAAGGGTACAACTTGGGCTATTTGAATAGGTAACTAACTGAATTACACAAGGCCACTAGGCTATTGAGAGTGTGTCAACATTGGTATCCAGCTATCCAGTCACATTAACCAACCAGCAACCATTGAAAATCCAAGATGGGAAATTGTTTTTGTTTTCTTTCTCATTAAAGAGGAAAATAGAGCTTTAGTTGGTCAGCCAGCCTACTTAGCTTGGTTGGTATCACCCTCAAAATTTAGGCTATTGAGAGTGTGTCAACATTGGTATCCAGTCACATTAACCAACCAGCAACCATTGAAAATCCAAGATGGGAAATTGTTTTGTTTTCTTTCTCATTGAAGAGGAAAATAGAGCTTTAGTTGGTCAGCCAGCCTACTTAGCTTGGTTGGTATAACCCTCAAAATGGCTGGCCTTTTCCTATCCTGTCTTCCTTCTCTCTTTGATTTCAGGATGATAAGACCTTAACAGTTACAGTTCCTTCGGTTTTTGTTTTCTTTCTCATTAAAGAGGAAAATAGAGCTTTAGTTGGTCAGCCAGCCTACTTAGCTTGGTTGGTATCACCCTCAAAATGGCTGGCCTTTTCCTATCCTGTCTTCCTTCTCTCTTTGATTTCAGGATGATAAGACCTTAACAGTTACAGTTCCTTCCCTATGTTAAGCTCCGCCGAGCAAGGCAATAAATGGATGGGTGACTTCAACATTATATTGGGAATAAAGGGAGAACGGGCTCTAGTCTTGATTTTAAATCATTATTAACAGTTACAGTTCCTTCTGTAAAACCTCTTGAAAAAAAAAAGTTGGTCAGTATCATATTGGATTTTATGAAGATACAGAAGTAAAAATATAAAAAAATAAATAAACAAATAAAAACTTGCCTGTGTCCACAGAAATAATGCCAAGTTGAAGCCAAACATGGGCTAACATGGCATCTCTTTTGTTGGCATTGTCATGGAGTGATTGCAACTGAGTTTTCAATTTCTCGAGCAGATCTTTAGCCTTGTACTTTGATCTGTAGGGGTCGGATGGCGGATCCTGCTTGGATTCAACAAGCAGTAAATTTTCAATCTGTTGAAACAATTCACTCAGTTCTTCTTCTTTGGCCATGACTAATGTGGGGTTTCGGAAGAGAAATTCTATCTGAAATATAAAATGAGATTACTTAAAGGGATTAGTTTGTATTGAAGGGAATTTGGAAACAATACAGATTCAGGTCGTGGTTATATACCATGTTGGGTTAGGCAAGGTTGAAGGGATTAGTTTGTATTGAAGGGAATTTGGAAACAATACAGATTCAGGTCGTGGTTATATACCATGTTGGGTTAGGCAAGGTTGGTAAACGAACCTTTCTTTTAGGTTGTGGTTATGTACCCGGTTGAGGAAGGCACTTGCCTTGTTGGATCCTGCTTGGATTCAACAAGTAGTATATTTTCAATCTGTTGAAACAATTCACTCAGTTCTTCTTCTTTGGCCATGACTAATGTGGGGTTTTGAAAGAGGAATTCTTTCTGTAATATAAAATGAGATTAAAGGGATTAGTTTGTATTGAAGGGACTTTAGAAACAATACAGATTCAGGTCGTGGTTTTATATAATGGGTTGGGTTAGGCAAGGTTGGTAAACGAACTTTTCTTTTAGGTTGTGGTTATGTAGGTACCCAGTTGTCCGGTTGTTTTTCAGTTACCACCCCCATTTCCAACTGTAGAAACAATATCCTGTCTCAACTAGTCTGAACCTACAACCTCAATGTGCATAAAGAACTGAAACACAGAAGGACCTTATCTGGAGAACACTTTGTGCATGGGATGACAGATAAGTTCCTAGGTTTAGAGCCCTTATCTAGAGGGCCTTATCTTCAAGACTACAGAGATGAACTGTCTCTTTCTGCTCACTTGGTGTTATCTGTAAATCTGTTCAGCCAAAACAAGACTACTTACCAACTCTCTAGGCCTAGGATAATCCAACCTACCTAGAATGTGGACACAACAGGTTGTTTGTCACCTTTTTATCATCAAAGTTGTGTGACTTGTATAGGAAAACTTACAGATAATGCTTACGATGGATATCAAGATTTTCACTGCAGATGTGTTTGGCAAGTTTGGTTATGCATTTGCTGATCTTCAACAATACAAGTGGTTCAAGTAAGTGAGACTTTTTTCAAGCCTAGATCCATAGTAAAAAAATCTATATTTACCTACTTGTTCTCTTTAGGGAAAAAAATTGATAATTACTTAACTAGGTATAGGGAGAATAATGGGATAACCCTTACCATGTACAGAAGCTCAGAGTGAATTTCAACATGAAATTGTAGATATGTAGACCTTCTGTATGAGAGTATAAACCCTCAAGTAATTATTTAGTTAAATGTGACCACGAAATCAGACTTTTTTAAATAGGCTAGATAGAGGGAACTGTAACTGCTAAGGTCTTGTCATCCCAAAAGTGAAGAGAGAAGGGAGGCAGGATAGGAGAAAGCCAGCCCTTACTAGAATGGACCTTATCTCTTAAGGTTAAAATCCACTCCAGAAGAGAATCGAATCCACGACCTAGGGCTTACAAGGTTGACACACTACCCTCCAATCTAACTAGGCTGAACTGTAAGACCTTAGTTTTGTTTAGTTCAAGCACCACCTCATTGTATTGTTTATTTTATTCAGAGAAAAGAGTTTGGACGAAGAAATAGTCAGCTATTCATCATTGAAAGAAGTTCTCAACATTGATCTGAAAGCAGATGAAGAGTTCAAGAAGATTGCTATCAAGAATCCTGCATATCTGTTGTTCTTAGGTGAGTCAAATCTTTGTTAAATGCAAGAATCGAAACCGGAACTTTCACTTGTTAAATACGAGAAAGGAACCCTGGATTGCAACTCCCTTTTCTTAGATTTGATAGGTGTTCTGAACTCTATGGATCACTTAAAGGAGGGGCTATCTTGATTGACTAAGTAATAGGATAACTATGAGGCAATTGTATCTGATAGGTTTTGTCCACCAAGGTGGATGGTGTGGTTATGACACTTGTCTTGTAAACTGAAGGGCTTGGGTTCAGTCTCAACAGAGGTAGGTATGGAATTTTGTCACCAATAAAAATTAAGAATGTGACCACTGACCACAAGTACTATTAGATAGTACCTACTTGATAGCATACTGTATAATTCAGTACTATTATTTCATTATTATTGTCTTTAATTTTCCATTTTTATTTGTTAATCTTAAAATTGACCTCATGTGCTCTATTGTGGTTTCTCAGTGTTACAAAATTTCCACAAGACGCAAGGCAGATACCCATTACCTGAGCATAGGACTGAAGATATAGAATTGTTGAAATCAGCCAGGAGCTCCGTACTAGACTCGCTAACTGAGGATCCTGTGGCAGCATTGCCTGATGAATACTTCACGTAAGTTCAATGTAAAAAGTTTTATTGATGAGAAGCTTGGCATTATTTTAATCTCATGCCTATCGAGGTGCCCAACTGGCGGATCCCCTCGTCTGTGATCAGCTCACAATGTGAAAGACTCTGGGGAGTAGGCAACAATAATATGGATTAGAGTAGAGCCCAGTTAAGACAGCCGACCCTATTTAAATAGGAAAAGGCTGGGAAGAAGAAGAAGAAGAAGAAGAAGAAGAGAGATCCTAGTTAAGAGCCGGTTCCCCCTTGTTATGTTTCGTCAGATTTTTTTTTCGAATGTCCTTTAGGCAATGTAATTTAAATGATAGTGTTCCCACTGCACACGACACGATTTTTTTCCGAACGGGCTCCAAGTCGTATTTTCCTTCCGGAATTTCTCCTCTTCTAAAGCTCGTTTCCCTGCTTTGGGCGTGATAACACCTGTACTAAACCATAGGAAATCCAAGATCCTAAACAGAGAAGGTTCGATATGGGAAAGTCTGGCTTTCCTGTCCTCCTCTAATCTTAAACAAGATAAAAATTGGCTCAGTCAAGTCCCAAGGGATCAATCTAATAAAATGCTCCCTTCTAACATAGGTACCTACCCACTTATTATAATTTACATTGACGAGGAATTGAACCCTTGATCTAAGGCTTATAAAGCAGGCACGCTACCAAGCTAACTGGACTTAACTTGGCAGGACGGAGCGCTCCTTAATTTATTTTTGTGTAAGGTTGGAGATATTTATTTTAGTATTTCAGTTTGTTATCAGTTCCGTCTGTAGCTGAATCCCCTTCTTTTTTTACCGAGCTGTACAGGAAGTTTAATTTTCCATGTTGTGTGTTTTACAGGAACGTCTTCTCAAAGCTGGCACCCACGTGTCCGTCTGCAGCTGAATCCTCTTCTTTTTTTACCGAGCTGTACAGGAAGTTTAATTTTCCATGTTGTGTGTTTTACAGGAACGTCTTCTCAAAGCTGGCACCCACGTGTGCCATCACAGGAGGCATTGTATGCCAGGAAGTAACAGCGGCCATTTCTCAGAAACAAGTCCTGTTCAACAATATGTTCCTGTTCAGTCCGGTCACCCATATTGGCTACTTTTTCAAAGCCCTCCCCACCTCTGCCACCACGGAAACCAAGTCTAACATCACCAATATTGAAATGGTTGACGAAATTTTGTAAACTTCGAAGCGTAGGTTCTGAGATGATTTCTTTTTACTTTCCTTATCCTATAGGAAGGAAAGTAATGTAATCAGGTCAAATTTCGTGGAAACCAAGTCTAACATCACCAATATTGAAATGGTTGACGAAATTCTGTAAACTTTGAAGCGTAGGTTCTGAGATGATTTCTTTTTACTTTCCTTATCCTATAGGAAGGAAAGTAATGTAATCGGGTCAAATTTTCGATGGCCAGTTTTTAGTGCCAAAACACTTTAACTCTCAGTGGTAAAATCGGCGACAAGAGCACTGACTCTAAACCCAGAGGTGCTTGGTTCAAACCCAACTCGAGAATTATGGCAAGTCTGCTGACGAGAAAAAAATTAGACAGTAAATAAATACACACTTTGTTCTTTTTAGTGCCAAAACACTTTAACTCTCAGTGATAAGATCGGCGATAAGAGCACTGACTCTGCACCCGGAGGTGCTTGGTTCAAACCCAACTCGAGAATTATGGCAAGTCTGCTGACGAGAAAAAAATTAGACAGTAAATAAATACACACCTTGGCTCAGTCAAGTCCCAAGGGATCAATCTAATAAAATGCTCCCTTCTAACATAGGTACCTACCCACTTATTATAATTTACATTGACTTTGAGCTATTGTTTGAAATAGACAACCCTTAGCAGTCATGGAGATGGACAAAGCTTTTACATATAGATTTATAAAGATACCTACCAGTCGTCTACCACATAGGAAAGCCAAAGATTGACCAGTGACACACTCAAGTAAGTAGGTACAGTGCTATCTATACTAGTTAGTAGGTTCCAAAATACCTTCTACTATTTTATAAGACTTTTCACTCTTACAATCTGAAAGGATATTAAGTGATGTAACTATATAAATATCTTCTATTGTTTTCTATAGATGGACAAAGCTTTTACATATAGATTTAAAAAGATACCTACCAGTCGTCTACCACATAGGAAAGCCAAAGATTGACCAGTGACACACTCAAGTTAGTAGGTACAGTGCTATCTATACTAGTTAGTAGGTTCCAAAATAGCTTCTACTATTTTATAAGACTTTTCACTCTTACAATCTGAAAGGATATTAAGTGATGTAACTATATAAATATCTTCTATTGTTTTCTACTTTTCTTTGAATTATTCACATAGAGTATTTAAATGAGCAACAAAGTCCCAAGTGAATAATACACTATAATGCACTTTTCACTTGAACTCTTTCGTATTCTTTCTTCACGTCTAAAATGCAACAAAATCAGCTGATTGGCTGTTTCAAACAATAGAGGAAGAGAAAGAAAAAGACGCAAAACGCAAAAATCAATCCCCAATGTGCCTGTCTTCTATCTGTCATTTCTTTCACAGTATCTTCTCAGCTCAAAAAACATCAAGTTATACATCCATGTCATGTTTCTTCAGTCCACTCTGGTGAGAAATGAAAAAGCTGTTTACTGAGCAATGCTGTGACAAGTATTAAGCAATAGAGATTATTACATGTGAAAAGTAACAAGAAATCATGACTGATAATCACTTTGTTCACAAGAAAAGATCAAATGTTGTAAGTCTTTAGGGTATAAAATTCTAAAAATAAAATGAGAAAGAGAAAGAAAAAAAGGAGGAGAAAAAGAATGAATGAGAGAGAGAGAGGGGGGGCGAGAGAGAGGAAGCAAGCAAAAGAGGGAGAGAGAGAGAGAGACAGAGAGAGAAAGCAAGAGGGGGAAGAAGAGAGAGGAAGCATAAAAAGAAAGAAGGGAGAGAGAGGAAGAGGAAGTTGATAAGTTAAAAGACAAGGCAGAAGCAAGAAAGAATTTTGGTTATTTTCTAGTTTGCCATGGTTGTAAATCCCATGATTCCCATGTCATTCTCACACATCACAAGTTACTATTTTAATCAATAATAAAAAAGTGACTCCTTGAATAGATTATCATTCTGTTCTTTTCCTTCAAAATATATTTCTAACATTTACTTAATATTATATCTGGTTTGTTTCAGTTGACCAGGGTATTCTTGGAGGATGAAGCTCTGATTAACAAGAAGCTACCAAAGGAACTCCTTCTGAGGTGGGGTATAAAATTCTAAAAATAAAATGAGAAAGAGAAAGAAAAAAAAGGAAGAGAAAAAGAATGAATGAGAGAGAGGGGGGGCGAGAGAGAGGAAGCAAGCAAGAGAGGGAGAGAGAGAGAGACAGAGAGAGAAAGCAAGAGGGGGAAGAAGAGAGAGGAAGAGGAAGTTGATAAGTTAAAAGACAAGGCAGAAGCAAGAAAGAATTTTGGTTATTTTCTAGTTTGCCATGGTTCTAAATCCCATGATTCCCATGTCATTCTCACACATCACAAGTTACTATTTTAATCAATAATAAATAGTAATGGAAAGTAAAAAAGTGAACTTTCTCCTTGAGTAGATTATATGTTCTTTTCCTTAAAAACATATTTCTAACATTTGATATCTGGTTTGTTTAGTAATAGAAAGTAAAAAAGTGAACTTTCTCCTTGAGTAGATTATATGTTCTTTTCCTTAAAAACATATTTCTAACATTTGATATCTGGTTTGTTTCAGTTGACCAGGGTATTCTTGGAGGATGAAGCTCTGATTAACAAGAAGCTACCAAAGGAACTCCTTCTGAGGTAATGACATGCTAAGCATTGTTATTGTGACAAATTAGAATAATAATTGGGCTTGTGGTCTTGATAGAATCAATGATGTTGACTGTTTGATAATCTTCGCTGGTTGGCACTTCCCAAAAGGATCAAATCAGTTTGTTAAAAAAAAAATACAAGCACAGTACCTACCTCACAATGGTTGCATACAGTTCAGTACAAGGCAAACAGGTAAAGGCCATCATCCTGGTATGGCTGATTTTTTTTTTTTTTTTTTTTTTTTAATTTTAATCAATTAGCACTAAATTTTTTTTTCAACGGTAAAAAATACATTTTTTTGTAACTTTAATCAATTAGAGCTAAATTTTATTACCAACTGTAAACAAGATATCTATTTTTGACACTTTCAGAATTTTCTCCTACTTGGATGTGACCTCCTTGTGCCGTTGTGCTCAGGTGTCCAAGGCATGGAACATACTAGCTCTAGACGGAAGCAATTGGTCCCGTATTGATCTGTTTAACTTTCAGACTGATGTTGAGGTGAGATTGGACAATTATTTGAACTACAACAGATAACCTAGGTATTAAGCTCTTTTTTCTCCATCATCTCCTACTATCCCTTTTCAATCTTTATTCCCCCACCTCTCTCTTTTCCCTTGTATCCACTGTACTATAGCAATATTAACACACTTCATTCCCCACCTCCCAAATCGATAGGGGGAACTGTAAAAACAGAGGTCTTATCATTCCGAAATCAAAGAGAGAACAAGACAGAGGAAGCCAGCCGTTCCGAGAACGAACATTGTCTGTTTCTATAGGATAAAATTGCTTCATTCTCCACCTCCCAAATTGATCGGGGAAACTGTAAAAACGGAGGTCTTATCATTCCGAAATCGAAACGAAAAAGAGGTCAGGATAAGAGGAAGCCAACCGTTGCGAGAACGAACATTGTTTGTTTAGGATAAAGTTTGATCGAACTAGAATCCAACCCACAGCCTAACACTTACAAGGCAGACACTCTACTCCCAAAGCTAACGGGCGCATCACGACCTTTTCCATAATACGATTTACAACAGATAACCTATTAAGCTCTTTTTTTCTCCATCATCTCCTACTGTCCCTTTTCAATCTTTATTCCCCCACCTCTCTCTTTTCCCTTGTATCCACTGTACTATACCAATATTAACACGCTTCATTCCCCACCTCCCAAATTGATCGGGGGAACTGTAAAAACAGAGGCCTTATCATTCCGAAATCAAAGAGAGAACAAGACAGAGGAAGCCAGCCGTTCCGAGAACGAACATTGTCTGTTTCTATAGGATAAAATTTGGGTTGCCCAAATATTTGATAGGGGAAACTGTAACAACAGAGGTCTTATCATTCCGAAATCGAAAAGAAAAAGAGGTCAGGATAGGAGGAAGCCAACCGTTGTGAGAACAAACATTGTTTGTTTAGTATAAAGTTCGACCGGACTGGAATCCAACCCACAGCCTAACACTTACAAGGCAGACACTCTACTCCCAAAGCTAACGGGCGCATCACGACCTTTTCCATAATACGTTTCGTATCATAAAAAACACAACATGATTCGTCTTAAAACCAAGTAGGTAGGTATCCTATTAAAAAAAAAAAATCCTCTTTAAAAATATCCCTTTGAAACTAGGTTGACACACCACTTATTACTCTCTATTTGTTTCCCTCACAGGGCCCAGTTCTGGAGAACATCTCGCGGCGCTGTGGTGGCTTCCTGCGTCAGATCTCGCTGCGGGGTTGCCAATCTATGACGGACAACTCGCTCAACATTCTCGCTCAGTATTGCAACAATGTAGAAGACATCAACCTCAACCTCTGCAAGAAACTGACCGACGCTACCTCGCTTGCGTTGAGCAAGCATTGTGCGAAGCTACAGCGTCTGGACCTGGCTTCTTGCTCCTTCATTACGGACCAGTCGCTCAAAGCTTTGGCGGACGGATGCCGGAACCTGACTCACATCAATATCTCCTGGTGCATCAATATCACGGAGAATGGTAAGTGATAAGGATAACTGTAGAATTGTAATATCTGTTAACGCCTCGTTTTCGTAATCTTCTGTCTTCGCGTGTCTTTTTTCTGTGTACTTTTATTGTCTACCGAGTACCGCGGCTGTTCTACTACCTAACCTCTTTTTTTAAGAGGTTTGAATGTTTGATAGAGGGAACTGTTTGTAACTGCTAAGGTCTTAAGGTCTTATCGTTCCAAAGAGAGAACGAAGACAGGATAGGAAAAAGCCAGCCGTTCCGAGAACAAACATTATCCTATCAGGATAATATCTGCTCCGGGCGGGAATCGAATTTGCGGCCTAGCGCTCACAAGATAGACCCTCTACCAACCAAGCTTACTAGGCTAGCACTTACTTAGCTTTTCAATATCCGGAATGCCGAATCGAGAACAAATTGTTATTGGCTCTTGGTAAGTAAGTAGGTATTTAATTTTTCCTCTTTTCATTAACGTGCAGCGTGCCATTTAGCTATGAGGGTAACTCGACTGCCTTCTATTCGCTAGGTCGTAGGTTCGATTTCCGCCCGGGGCAAACTTTATGTTATCAAATAACGTTTGTTCTCGGAACGGACGGCTTTCTCCTATCCTGTCCTCTTTTTCGTTTCTATTTCGGAACAAAAAGACCTTTTCTTCTTTTGTCATGTGAATCTCCTCCAGTGTTTAGGGATTAGGGTATATTCATTAGTCACTAATGTCAGTTTATTAATCTTCCAGGTGTGATCGCTTTGGCTCGTGGCTGTCAAAAGTTAGAATCGTTTACTTCGAAGGGTTATTGTCGTAGGTTCGATTTCCGCCCGGGGCAAACTTTATGTAATCAAATAACGTTTGTTCTCAGAACGGACGGCTTTCTCCTAGCCTGTCCTCCTTTTTGTTTCTATTTCGGAACGATAAGACCTTAATAGTTATAGTTCCCCTCTATCATACCTCTTTAAGAAATAATAATGTCTTCTTTTTCTTCTTTTGTCATGTAAATCTCCTCCAATGTTTAGGGATTAGGGTAGAGTCACTAATGTCAGTTTATTAATCTTCCAGGTGTGATCGCTTTGGCTCGTGGCTGTCAAAAGTTAGAATCGTTTACTTCGAAGGGTTCAAATTGTTACTGGCTCTTGGTAAGTAAGTAGGTATTTAATTTTTCCTCTTTTCATTAACGTGCAGCGTGTCATTTAGCTATGAGGGTAACTCAACTGCCTTCTATTCGCTAGGTCGTAGGTTTGATTTCCGCCCGGGGCAAACTTTATGTAATCAAATAACGTTTGTTCTCGGAACGGACGGCTTTCTCCTAGCCTGTCCTCCTTTTCGTTTCTATTTCGGAACGATAAGACCTCAATAGTTACAGTTCCCCTCTATCATACCTCTTTAAGAAATAATAATAATGTCTTCTTTTTCTTCTTTTGTCATGTAAATCTCATCCAGTGTTTAGGGATTAGGGTATAGTCACTAATGTCAGTTTATTCATCTTCCAGGTGTGATCGCTTTGGCTCGTGGCTGTCAAAAGTTAGAATCGTTTACTTCGAAGGGTTGTGTTCAGCTGACCAGTGAAGCATACCATGCATCTTGAGATGTTGCCATTTCTGAAACACATAAAAATAGTGAAATACCTACATTAAGGTTCATCCCTAATTAAATGTGCTTTCAAGTTTCACATTTTTTCATGAGATTTTTGAGGCTGGAGCATCTCTTTGTGAAGTTACTTGGTAAGACGTTTCATAATGTACCCACAGTTAGGGGTGCAATAGTCATACTGGACTCCACACACAGGTATTTTGTTAGAAAAGTCCCCCTTTTCAAGTAATGTACCCAGCAATGGTACTTTCACATATTTTGTAGACCTTCCCTAATTGAATGTGCTTTCAAGTTTTACATTTTTTCATGAGATTCTTGAGGCTGGAGCATCTCTTTATGAAGTTATTTGGTAAGACGTTTCATAAATGTATCCAGTTAGGGGTGCAATAGTCATATTGGACTCCACACACAGGTATTTTGTTAGAAAAGTCCCCCTTTTCAAGTAATGTACCCAGCAATGGTACTTTCACATATTTTGTAGACCTCTTCTCTGGTTGGATCTTGGTGTGTTGTGAAAAAAGGTGAAAATTACCCTGTGTTGAAAGTGCTCAGGCTTTAGCTTTGCTAGTATAAGTTCATACTGTGGCAGTCTTTTAGGGGGTGGTCTAGGATAGGATTCAAGGGATACTGAGATTACTGAGAGTTGAGAATACTTTGCCAGCTTGCAGACACTGAATACACATTTTTATGTTAGGGGGACTGGAGATTCGGAAATTTTCCGCCAATCCCAACAGTGCCAGGTACCATGCATCTTGAGATGTTGCCATTTCTGAAACACATGAGAATAGTGAAATACATTAAGGTTCATCCCTAATTGAATGTGCTTTCAAGTTTTACATTTTTTCATAAGATTCTTGAGGCTGGAGCATCTCTTTATGAAGTCACTTGGTAAGACTTTTCATAAATGTACCCAGTTAGGGTGCAATAGTCATACTGGACTCCACACACAGGTATTTTGTTAGAAAAGTCCTCCTTTTCAAGTAATGTACCCAGTAATGGTACTTTCACATATTTTGTAGACCTCTTCTCTGGTTGGATCTTGGTGTGTTGTGAAAAAAGGTGAAAATTACCCTATGTTGAAAGTGCTCAGGCTTTAGCTTTGCTAGTAAAAGTTCATACTGTGGCAGTCTTTTAGGGGGTGGTCTAGGATAGGATTCAAGGGATACTGAGATTACTGAGAGTTGAGAATACTTTGCCATAGTATGGTAAACAATAAGCATAGCAGTTGAGATGGAATCATTCAAATGGACATTTGTATAGGACTCTGGGAAACGGGGGTAACTTACTTTCTGATCCGAACTGCGAAACGGCCTTTGCTTAACACTTTAATTCAAGCGAACAATAGGCATAGCAGTTGAGATGGAATCATTCAAATGGACATTTGTATAGGACTCTGGCAAACGGGGGTAACTTACTTTCTGATCCGAACTGCGAAACGGCCTTTGCTTAACACTTTAATTCAAGCGACATACTTGATTTTCTACACGAATTCACAGTTAAATACCATAAACTTCTAGTAGACGTTCGGCAGCAAAGGATCCTTTTCCCTTTTTCAGTCAAAAATCAAAATCAAAATGGTAAATAAACAAAATGCTCAAAATGGATATTTTTATTATTTTTTTTTCCTAGTGACTTTTGATTTTTACCACTGGCAGCACTGCAAGACACAAGCGCTCTCTTGTGTTTCATTTTGAAACTCTAACTAATCAGCTGTTATCAGTCAGCTGTTCTCATTTCGGTGTGTGTGAAGTGTGTGTGTGTTTTTTAAAAGTAAAGTATTTTTCTTTATGTGTAATAATTTAAATGTAATTAATTACTTATTCCTTATTCTTAACAATTTATTCATAAGAATTAATTAAAGTGGACTAAAGGTTACCCGTAAGGTAACCTTTAGCCCACTACCTACTGTTCAGGGAAAATTTAAAGAAATAGCAGTCATCTGAATGTCTCATTGTTAGATACCTACAACTGCCTGCCTGTATACTTCTGTACCTGTGACACCAAAGAACTTCAGGTGGCCGATTATCTGCAGATTACCTGAAATGAATTTCTTGTAGGAACAAAGACCATCGTATACTGCTTCTGTACCTGTGACACCAAAGAACTTCAGGTGGCCGATTATCTGCAGATTACCTGAAATGAATTTCTTGTAGGAACAAAGACCATCTCATAGACAAGTTACATATGAGGCAGTTATGTAAGAATCATGAGGACCCAACTTCAATAATTACATAGCTCTTCAAGATTTTGGTGTCCCGTTCCTATCAGCTATCAAACCAAGGACCAAGGTACTGAAGGGGGATTGATTTTTGCGTTTTGCGTCTTTTTCTTTCTCTTCCTCTATTGTTTGAAACAGCCAATCAGCTGATTGATTGATTTTTGCGTTTTGCGTCTTTTTCTTTCTCTTCCTCTATTGTTTGAAACAGCCAATCAGCTGATTATTGATTTTTGCGTTTTGCGTCTTTTTCTTTCTCTTCCTCTATTGTTTGAAACAGCCAATCAGCTGATTTTGTTGCATTTTAGATGTGAAGAAAGAATACGAAAGAGTTCAAGTGAAAAGTGCATTGGTGTATTATTCACTTGGGACTTTGTTGCACATTTAAATACTCTATGTGAATAATTCAAAAAAAAGTAGAAAACAATAGAAGATAATTATATAGTTACATCACTTAATATCTTTTTCAGATTGAAAGAGTGAAAAGTCTTATAAAATAGTAGAAGCTATTTTGGAACCTACTAACTAGTATAGAAGTATAGATAGCACTGTACCTACTTACTTGAGTGTTTCACTGGTCAATCTTTGGCTTTCCTATGTGGTAGACAACTGGTAGGTATCTCTATAAATCTATAATTATGTAAAAGCTTTGTCCATCTCCATGACTGCTAAGGGTTGTCTATTTCAAACAATAGCTCAAAGTCAATGTAAATTGTAATAATAAGTGGGTAGGTACCTATGTTAGAAGGGAGCATTTTATTAGATTGATCCCTTGGGACTTGACTGAGCCAAGAAAGAAATCTTATGAGAAAGTCAGCCGTTCCGATATCGAACCTTCTCTGTTTAGGATCTTGGATTTCCTATAGTTAAATACTGGTGCTATCGCGCCAAAAGCAGGGAAACGAGCTTTAGAAGAGGAGAAAATACGGAAGGAAAATACGACTTAGAGCCCCGTTCGGAAAAAAATCGTGTCGTGTGCAGTGGAAACACTATCATTTAAATTACATTGCCTACAGGACATTCGAAAAAAATCTGACGAAACATAACAAGGGGGAACCGGCTCTTAACTAGGATCTCTCTTCTTCTTCCCAGCCTTTTCCTATTTAAATAGGGTCGGCTGTCTTAACTAGGCTGTCTCTACTCTAATCCATATTATTGTTCCCTACTCCCCAGAGTCTTTCACATTGTGAGCTGATCACAGACGAGGGGATCCTTTGGCTCGTCCTGAACCGCAGTTAACCATCGTGAGGACTTGTGCTTGATCTTTAAAAACAGAGAGAACCCTTCAAAGAGCTGCCAGTTAGCTAGACTGGCTAGGGCTAAAATCCTTGTAGTTTTCCTTTTCAAATTGACCTCATTTAATTTCTCCCTCATCTCATTACTATTACAGTCGTATCCGGGCCTAACGTAGGCGACATGTTCATTTGGATGCCCAAGGAGCATCTGTATGTAGTAGTCTATCTGGTGACAGTCATGCACAGTATGCAAGCGGGCTACATGGACAAAGCACAGAAATACACAGACAAGGCCCTGCTCCAAATAGAAAAGCTGAAGATAGTGGACAACAAGCCCATCCTGTCTGTGTTCCAGCTTATGTTACTGGAACATATTGTCAGCAGAAATACACAGACAAGGCCCTGCTTCAAATAGAAAAGCTGAAGATAGTGGACAACAAGCCCATCCTGTCTGTGTTCCAGCTTATGTTACTGGAACATATTGTCATGTGTCGACTCTGGTGACAGTCATGCACAGTATGCAAGCGGGCTACATGGACAAAGCACAGAAATACACAGACAAGGCCCTGCTCCAAATAGAAAAGCTGAAGATAGTGGACAACAAGCCCATCCTGTCTGTGTTCCAGCTTATGTTACTGGAACATATTGTCATGTGTCGACTGGTGATGGGCAACAAGTCTATTGCTTTACAGGTAACTATCAGGTGGCCTGTTCCAAGAACTAGGTACTCCCTTCTCTCCACTCCTCATTTTTTACTCCACTTGCTGGAAATAGAGACAAACAGTACGCCGCGTGTTGTGCGCCAAGAACTAGGTACTCCCTTCTCTCCACTCCTCATTTTTTACTCCACTTGCTGGAAATAGAGACAAACGGTACGCCGCGTGCTGTGCCATTTTTAAGGAGAAAAAAGTAAGGAGTAGGAAGTGCAGAGTTCTTCTTTGATCAAGAACTAGGTACTCCCTTCTCTCCACTCCTCATTTTTTACTCCACTTGGTGGAAATAGAGACAAACGGTACGCCGCGTGCTGTGCCATTTTTAAGGAGAAAAAAGTAAGGAGTAGGAAGTGCAGAGTTCTTCTTTGAAGAGATCAGAAAGCGAGCACAGAAAGCCTCAACAGGGAAAGAACCAGAAAATTTTATTTGTGGCTGAATCAGCAGCCTATTTTAGTGTGTAGAGTTGTAGACTGTAGATGGTCACCCATCCTGATACCACGTACGCGCAAAGTTATATAACTTCAGTGATCCATTGGTATGTTAAGGCGCTCTTTTTAGCCTTGTGTGGGGCGTCCATTTGTTTAGTACTATTGCACTGATACATTGGTAACTAGGCGCTCTTTTTAGCCTTGTGTGGCGCGTCCATTTGTTTAGTACTATTGCACTGATACATTGGTAACTGGTGCATTCAATGTGCTTATTGCCGCTGACTCCCTAATCATTGTTCACTCTTATTTCACAGGAAATGTCTCAAGTAATCTCCCTCTGTCATCAACACCCGCCCATGTGGCTGAATCAGCAGCCTATTTTAGTGTGAAGAGTTGTAGACTGTAGATGGTCACCCATCCTGATTGCAAGTTACTTATATAACTTCAGTGATCCATTGGTATGTTAAGGCGCTCTTTTTAGCCTTGTGTGGGGCGTCCATTTGTTTAGTACTATTGCACTGATACATTGGTAACTGGTGCATTCAATGTACTTATTGCCGCTGACTCCCTAATCATTGTTCACTCTTATTTCACAGGAAATGTCTCAAGTAATCTCCCTCTGTCATCAACACCCGCCCACAAGCACAGAAAGCCTCAACAGGGAAGAACCAGAAAATTTTATTTGTGGCTGAATCAGCAGCCTATTTTAGTGTGTAGAGTTGTAGACTGTAGATGGTCACCCATCCTGATACCACGTACGCGCAAAGTTATATAACTTCAGTGATCCATTGGTATGTTAGGGCGCTCTTTTTAGCCTTGTGTGGGGCGTCCATTTGTTTAGTACTATTGCACTGATACATTGGTAACTGGTGCATTCAATGTGCTTATTGCAATATTGCCGCTGACTCCCTAATCATTGTTCACTCTTATTTCACAGGAAATGTCTCAAGTAATCTCCCTCTGTCATCAACACCCGCCCCTACTCGTAACTCACAGACCTCAGTTACACACACTGCTGGGTTTGTACGCCATGTCAATGAACTGTATGGAAGCAGCCGAAGCTCAGTTTACTGCAGCCCTCAGGTATGTTTTATCCGATGTCGAAGGCGTGTGGAAAGAAACTTATCACCTTGAAAGCTGGAAACCCCTAAAAATGTGCCAAAATCTCCCAGTCCCTCTTTCTTGAGAGAAACTACTTACTTATTTTTGCTTCAGTAATTTCTTCTTTTTATCTTCAAAAGGTGCCCATAGCACAAACCTTTGCCATGCGGAGGCTGGAAACCCCTAAAAATGTGCCAAAATCTCTCTCTTTCTTCAGAGAAACTACTTGCTTATTTTGCTTCAGTAATTTCTTCTTTTTATCTTCAAAAGGTGCCCATAGCACAAACCTTTGCCATGCGGAGATTGATATTTAGATACCAGATCAGGCTTATCACCTTGAAAGCTGGAAACCCCTAAAAATGTGCCAAAATCTCTCTCTTTTTTCAGAGAAACTACTTACTTATTTTTGCTTCAGTAATTTCTTCTTTTTATCTTCAAAAGGTGCCCATAGCACAAACCTTTGCCATGCGGAGATTGATATTTAGATACCAGGATATCCAGACCCACTAAAACCCATCCCCTCCCTCTTTACACTAAGGCCCCGGTTTGTCTTAGGTTGATTTCTATTTATTGTTTGTCCTGGGTTTCCTAGCTATTCTCCTGATTGTCAGGTTTGTGCTACATCTGGTTGGATGCCTAAGATGTAACTTCGTGAAAATCCATATTGATATACCTGTTTTGAAAAATAAATACCTAAGAACTGCACAGTGCACGGATTTCTTTGTAATAATTATATAGGTATTACTATAACTTGAATTCATGTATAATTGTATAGGGTTTTTAGCCTAGGTTGATTTTATCTAGGTATTTATTCTAATCATTTTCTCTCCTAGGTTAAGTCAAGAGCGCGAGCTGTGGACATTCGCCAATCTGAATCTGGCCATTGTCTATCTGCTTGCCTTGTTTGCCAAGGTTGGTTAACTTGCCTTGTTTTTCAGTAACCACCCCCATTTCAAACTGTAGGAACAATATCCTGTCTCACCTAGTCTGAGCTCATCTCAACCCGGTACATAACCACAACCTTAAGTTACCACTCCCATGCCAAACTGTAGAAACAATATCCTGTCTCAACTAGTCTGAACCTACAACCTCAGTGTGCATAAAGAACTGAAACACAGAAGGACCTTATCTGGAGAACACTTTGTGCATGGGATGACAGATAAGTTCCTTGGTTTAGAGCCCTTATCTAGAGGACCTTATCTTCAAGACTACATAGATGAACTGTCTCTTTCTGCTCACTTGGTGTGGACACAACAGGTTGTTTGTCACCTTTTTATCATCAAGTTGTGTGACTTGTGTAGGAAAACTTACAGATAATGCTTACGATGGAGAGACAATTACTCAGCAGTTATACTCTTTGAAGTCCTCTGTTGTCTAGGAGTATTGATAAAACATAAAAAGCAAAATTTAAAAAGTTGTAAAATCAATAATCCTCCACTAATCCACTTTTCAGAAAAATTCAAGTTCTTATTTTTTTTGAAAAATCGCGCCACAACGAAATTTCAAAAATCGGTTTTCGGTTACCGATATCTGTGACCGATACCGATATCAAATCGATTTTCAAAAAAAAAAAAAAAAAAAAAAAAAAAAAAAAAAAAAAAAAAACCCAAAAAAACAGATAATGCTTACGATGGAGAGACAATTACTCAGCAGTTATACTCCTTGAAGTCCTCTGTTGTCTTGGAGTATTGATAAAACATAAAAAGCAAATTTTAAAAAGTTGTAAAATCAATAATCCTCCACTAATCCTCAATCCACTTTATCCACTTTTCAGAAAAATCAAGTTCTTATTTTTTTGAATAATCGCGCCACAACGAAATTTCAAAAATCGGTTTTCTGTTACCGATATCTGTGACAGGAGTATTGATAAAACATAAAAAGCAAAATTTAAAAAGTTGTAAAATCAATAATCCTCCTCTAATCCACTTTTCAGAAAAATTCAGGCCGTGGTTATGAACATCAGGGCCATCGTAGGACATCGTCGGACTTTTTGCGTGTAAAGTTGGCGGGAAATTCGAATTTTTGATTTTTTTTCCGCTGTTACCGATATCTGTGACCGATACCGATATCGATGAATCGATTTCGATTTTTTTTTTTTCAAAGTAAACAAAACAAAACAAAAACACCAACAGAAAATCAGCAAAAAGCCGGAAAAATTGGAAAATCGTCTAGAAAATTGGTTTTACTCCATTATTTTCTCTTTAAATCACTAATTCCTTTCCAATATGGGCCCAGTAGACCAGAACAACGCCTCTACCGCTATGGAACTCACTGAAGATGAGGCAGAGTTGTACGACAGACAAATTCGACTCACGCCTCTACCGCTATGGAACTCACTGAAGATGAGGCAGAGTTGTACGACAGACAAATTCGACTCTGGGGAGTGGAATCCCAAAAGAGGTAAAATTTCCTCAGTCCCTTCTTTTTCCTTCTTTTAGAGCCCCAGAAACTTATCTGGGAGTCCCCTTACAAGGCTGAGTGTAGCCTTAAATAGCTGGCAGCATGTAATGTTCCAGGAAGTCCCCTATTCACATACCAACCACTTAACACCAATGGTCTTTCAGGGGGTGGTTATTCAAAGGGCAAAATCAAAGACAGGATAGGAGACCAGCTGTTCCTAGAACAAACCTTATCTACAAGAAGAAAGTTTGCCCCAGGTGGGAATTGAACCCAAGACCTAGTGCTTACAGGGCACACACAGTCACACTCACTACCCTCCACACCAATTGGGCTGGCAGCCAATCATATAAGATTTATGTTTACAGTACTGGTCCATTGACTCGTCAGATTTTTTGAATGAAATTTCACCTTTGCTTTCTTACAGATTGAGAGCCACCAAAATTCTTCTCATTGGTGTTGAAGGCGTTGGAGCAGAGATAGCCAAGAACATAATTTTGTCGGGTGTCAAGTCCGTGTGCCTCCTAGATAGTGGGGTTGTCACCAAGGAAGATGTTAACACAGCCCAGTTTCTCGCACCCCATGAAGATATTGGAAAAAATGTAAGATAACTACATTTATTAACATGTTAACGTGCCTTCTATAAAAAAAAAACCTTTCTGTCTTCTTCTAATAATCTAAATTAACATTGACTCAGTTGATTGAAAAAGGTCAGAAAGTAATTTCACAATGTGTTTTTTGTTATAGCGTGCAAAGTCAAGTGAAGCCAGAGCACAGAACTTGAATCCCAATGTTGAAGTTACGTCAAATGAAACCAAGGTGGATGAGATTAGCGAAGAGTTTGTCCATGGTTTTGATGTGGTCATTGCTACCAGCTGTAATCCAAATCAATTAATCAAAATTGATGACTTTTGCAGATCCAAGAGTAAGATTTCTTTGTTCTGAACCTAAATTAAGTACCTACCTGAAGATATTTTTAAATTATAAATAAAGGAGGTACTTACATACTTACTTTACGTGTCCGAAAAAACAACCAATCAAAGATCTGAGAGAGCAGATTTCCAAAGGCTGTGACCTACCTTTCAACACCTGGAAACCGCTTAATTGTTTAAGAGTTGGAGTGGGTAGGAGCAAATCTAACCTGAAGAATGGAATACAGGAGGTTGTGTTATCTAATATGAACATTGAACATCTGAATTGTTTTCAAACTGTGTTTTCCAACTGTGTAAGATTTACTCGTCTTGAAAACCTTTTTTTATCTGTCCCTTTCTTTTAATATTTTTGCAGAATCTGGAGAACCAATCAAGTTTTTTACTGCAGATGTGTTTGGCATGTTTGGTTATGCATTTGCTGATCTTCAACAATACAAGTGGTTCAAGTAAGTGAGACTTTTTTCTTTAGACAATAACATATTATTTACTTGTTTCCCTTTAGGAAAAAAAAAGTATTGATCACTTTAGGGAGAATAATAGGGTAACTCTTACCATACACAGAAGCTCTTTTTGGAATAGGTTAAAGAGAGGGAAATGTAACTGCTAAGGTCTTATCATCCTGAAAGTGAAGAGGAAGATAGGATAGGAAAAAACCCAGCCCTTCCTAAACGAACCCTAATTCTACATTGTAAAATCCCCCTTGGGCAGGAATTGAACCCCCGACTTAGCACTCACAAGGTAGACACGCTACCCTTCAAGCTAACTAGGCCTTAGTATGTATTAGTTCAAGCACCACTTCATTGTATTGTTTATTTTATTCAGAGAAAAGAGTTTGGACGAAGAAATAGTCAGCTATTCATCATTGAAAGAAGTTCTCAACATTGATCTGAAAGCAGATGAAGAGTTCAAGAAGATTGTTATCAAGAATCCTGCATATCTTTTGTTCTTAGGTAAGTAAAATCTTTGTTAAATACGAGAATCGAACCCGGAACCCTGGATTGCAACTCTCGTGGCTTAGATCTATGATGGTTTTTCTGCTATCAATTCTAGATAATTATGAGGCAAATGTATCTGATAGGTCTGCCACAAAGGCAGATGGTGTAGTGGTTGAGATACTCGTCTGGTAAACTGCAGGGCGTGGGTTCAGTCCAACTGAGGTATGGAATTTTGTCTTCAATAAAATTTGTAGAATCGAACCCGGAACCCTGGATTGCAACTCTCGTGGCTTAGATCTATGATGGTTTTTCTGCTATCAATTTTAAAGGAGGGTCTATCTTGATTGACTACCTAGATAATTATGAGGCAAATGTATCTGATAGGTCTGCCACAAAGGCAGATAGTGTAGTGGTTGAGATACTCGTCTGGTAAACTGCAGGGCGTGGGTTCAGTCCAACTGAGGTATGGAATTTTGTCTTCAATAAAATTTGAGAATGCAACCACAATAATAAACTGCTGCAGTAGAGAGCACCAAAGTTGTGTCATAATAACACAAACTGCATTTACATTTTTTATCCTCTTGCTCTTGAAATTAAACTCATGTGCTCTATTATGGTTGTCTCAGTGTTGCAAAACTTCCACAAGACGCAAGGCAGATACCCATTACCTGAGCATAGGACTGAAGATATTGAATTGTTGAAATCAGCCAGGAGCTCCGTACTGGACTCGCTAACTGAGGATCCTGTAACAGCATTGCCTGATGAATACTTCACGTAAGTTCAATGTAAAAAGTTTTATTGATGAGAAGCTTGGCATTATTTTAATCTCATGCCTATTCGACAATATTGTTTTATCATCTTCACGGCATTCAAGGTATTACATTGTCTTTCTTCTTCTTTTTTTTTTCTTCTTTTTTGTGGAAACTGTAATAAAGAAGGTGTCTGTCTTACCGTTACGAAATCGAAGAAAGGAGGAGATAGGATAGGAGAAAGTGGCATTCAAGGTATTACATTGTCTTTCTTCTTCTTCTTCTTTTTTGTGGAAACTGTAATAAAGAAGGTGTCTGTCTTACCGTTACGAAATCGAAGAAAGGAGGAGATAGGATAGGAGAAAGCCAACTGTTTTTTGAACAAAGTTCAACCCGGGTAGGAATTGAACCCTTGATCTTGATCTAAAGCTTATAAAGCAGGCACGCTACCAAGCTAACTGGACTTAACTTGGCAGGACGGAGCGCTCCTTAATTTATTTTTGTGTAAGGTTGGAGAAACAGGAAATAATTGTGTTAAGCATGAAGGCTTACCAAGTTATCACAAATGAATCGTTCCCAAGAAGAACGGCCTATGTGAAAATTTTCTATTTTTTTTTTTATTTTTTAGTTGGGGCCTCTGTGATCTCCTTGTTTCAATGCACTAATCAGTTTTGGGGGGAGAAAATCGGAAGTCGTTTTAACTCTCAGTGATAAGATCGGCGATAAGAGCACTGACTCTACACCCGGAGGTGCTTGGTTCAAACCCAACTCGAGAATTATGGCAAGTCTGCTGACGAGAAAAAAATTAGACAGTAAATAAATACACACTTTGTTTTGTATATAAAAAGTGAAAGGACTATACAATATCTATATTTATTATCATGATTACTCAAATTACTTATACTGAATTTTCAGGAGAATACGAAAAAGAATTATTCTAAAAATTATTTTTATCGGTCGAAAAAATATCACAAAATTAAAGTAGAAAGAGAGAGAAAAAGACATGGGTAAAGTAAAAATTTTGGTTTGATATGTTGGGCCAGAAATGGTCACTTTTTTAACATTATAGGTAGACCATGTAAGAGTGACATCATTTTGGCCACAAACATTGGCTTAAAAGCCAATGAAATTGTCCATTATATCATTTATTACGAATTGATCGTACATATTTTTTAATTTGATTTATCTGTTTAAATATGTTTCAATTAAAATTACATATATGCTTACAAATACAACAATAACTTTGTACGCAAATGCTTTCAATTATGAAACTCCACATTTATTACGAATTGATCGTACATATTTTTTAATTTGATTTATTTGTTTAAATATGTTTCAATTAAAATTACATATATGCTTACAAATACAACAATAACTTTGTACGCAAATGCTTTCAATTATGAAACTCCATCAATTTATTATTTCACCTTATTTAAATCAACAAGATCCTTATTCCAATAGCACAATCCACGTAGAGAATAGATTGTCATACTGATTGCTACCCGTGGAGTGCGAAGTGCTTAGTGTTTTATTTCACATGGAATGGGAATAAAGGCGAACATGAAAGGAAAACAATTTTCCAACTTATTTATTTTTCGAACATAAAGAACCATGTCCAAAGACATAATCTAGTCATTTTTAAACGAAATTCCATCTTTTATTAAAAAGAATTCCAATTATGCCCAAGGCTACAGTTTGAAATTGGACTTATTTTAACTGGTAAATTCTTCATCCAGCCTAATCCTGGTAATTTAGTTAATCTTAATTCAAAGTCTAATGTTAACCATATTGCTTAAGGCCTAAGCCAATCAGATTAAGTCAAATCTCAAAGATTACGGGGGTTAATGGCACATAAAAATAAAAATCTCCGCTTTCCATTTTCCAGTAAACATGGGATAGACATTTAAACCAAAAGGGAACAAAAATGAAGGACGGATGAAAATTTTGAAAACTGAAAAAAGCCACATTTTCCAGTAAACATGGGATAGACATTTAAACCAAAAGGGAACAAAAATTAAGGACGGATGAAAATTTTGAAAACTGAAAAAAGCCAAGGAAACAAAATATTAAGCTCATAACAATAGATATATGAAGGAGCTGCAACAGAATAACAAAATAACAGAGCTATCAGCTGCTGCTCTTGGCTACAGAGGGTTACAGGACAAGCTATAATAAAATATATTTTCCAGTAAACATGGGATAGACATTTAAACCAAAAGGGAACAAAAATGAAGGACGGATGAAAATTTTGAAAACTGAAAAAAGCCAAGGAAACAAAATATTAAGCTCATAACAAGAGATATATAAAGGAGCTGCAACAGAATAACAAAATAACAGAGCTATCAGCTGCTGCTCTTGGCTACAGAGGGTTACAGGACAAGCTATAATAAAATATAGATATATAAAGGAGCTGCAACAGAATAACAAAATATCAGAGCTATCAGCTGCTGCTCTTGGCTACAGAGGGTTACAGGACAAGCTATAATAAAATATAACGTGGGGCAATGGTTGTGAGATGAAATGGCTAAGAGCCACACAGACGAAGAAGAAATCCTAGCTAAAAAAAAAAAATAAAAATAATAATCCGACCAAATCACAAAATGGGACTAGCGTGCGGCGCGGCGCTATTTGCATTCCCTCAGTCTTAACGTCTTGTCTGTGTAGCTCCTTTCTTAAAAAACCACATTTTTTCAATCACACGTGGAAAATTTTCCATTTTACGAAAGTGGTTCTAGTGGGCAAATTGCCTTCGTTTAATTTTTTAACGATCGAAATGAGTTAATTGTGTTCCGATGAAAGACCTAAAGGGTAGGGAAGGTTTCCAAGCCTATGAAAGCAATGACAGGTGGGAAGTGTGAAAGACTAGAATAGCAACCGATGAAGACTATTGTGACCTACAGAATGAAAATGGGATATTGACGAGTGAAGGTGAAGATATACGATCAAAGAAAAACCTACCGTCAAACTTTGAAACATAGCATCTTGTGTAAAAAAAAAATAATAAAATCAATAACAGCAACAACATTGCTTTGTTATTGTTAACAGAAAAATTAATGGGGTAAAAAACAATACCTATGACAGTTAAAATTACACCTACCTACATTATATAGGTACCAAAAAATAAAGGCAGCTTTGCCTCCTTTACAATGCTTTCTCGAGTTATAAAAATATGTTTACATCGGTAATACTGCCACGAGTACTTACCTAACTAATTTACGATACCAAGTGCTAGCATTAGCAGTCTTCTTCTTCTTCTTCTTCCTAATTAAATAGGGTCGGCGTTCCTTGTCGGTCTTTTTCAGGCAGCCCTACTGTGTACCTCATGTCCTGATGAATTAGCAGTAGTAGGAAGATATTATCTCAGTGCACAATATCATGGGAGCTCACAAGAGAACACAACATCTACAATACCGAGTTCTAGTATTAGAAGTACATAAAATTTGAGAATGCAACCACAATAATAAACTGCTGCAGTAGAGAGCACCAAAGTTGTGACATAATAACACAAACTGCATTTACATTTTTTATCCTCTTGCTCTTGAAACTAAACTCATGTGCTCTATTATGATTGTCTCAGTGTTGCAAAACTTCCACAAGACGCAAGGCAGATACCCATTACCTGAGCATAGGACTGAAGATATTGAATTGTTGAAATCTGATACCAAGTGCTAGCATTAGCAGTCTTCTTCTTCTTCTTCTTCTTCTTCTTCTTCTTCTTCTTAATTAAATAGGGTCGGCGTTCCTTGTCAGTCTTTTTCAGGCAGCCCTACTGTGTACCTCATGTCCTGATGAATTAGCAGTACTAGGAAGATATTATCTCAGTGCACAATATCATGGGAGCTCACAAGAGAACACAACATCTACAATACCGAGTTCTAGTATTAGAAGTACCAGGAAGATATTATCTCAGTGCACAATATCATGGGAGCTCACAAGAGAACACAACATCTACAATACCGAGTTCTAGTATTAGAAGTACTAGGAGGGGGAGTGGCGGGGGCGAAGTAAGCATGAACCTTGATGTTGGGCAGGAAATTCTGAAATGAAGAAAACAATAAAGTATTAGTCAGTAAAATGTCTTTTGATTTAATAAAAATAATGTCTTTTTTGTGTCTTTCCCAGACTGAAAATTTTTTGTCTGGAGGTTGGCGATTCGAGTCCAATTTAGCCTAGTGTATTAAGCGGGGAACGACATTTGAATCGTTCCCAAGAAGAACGGCCTATGTGATTTTTGCTACTTTTCAGGAGAGACATTTTAATACAGTGATGTGGAAATTTATCCCAGAATTATGTTTTCTTGCACATAGGCCCTTTTACATGAAACCTTTCACTTCTTACTGTACTTAGAGGGATATTATAAAGAATATAAAGAAAAGTCTGTAAAGGATTCTGAATGTTAACAATGAACTTATTATTATTATTACTTTGCATGCAAAATTACAAGGACGGGACTTCTGAATTACTTAGTGAACTATTAGCATGCACTCATTGTTTAAATTTCAAAGTATCTCTGAAAGCAGGAAAGTACACTGTAATGTTACAAAACAAAATGTTGGGTAATCGGTTGACTTCCTAATTAGACAGTCAAAAATCACGCTCAACAGGTGTATCGCACGGGTCACACGGAACTGAAAGGGGACACCCTGTCCTAAGGCAAAATCATTACACATAGGCCGTTATTCTTCTGAAATTTTACTCAAATCTTCACGAAGTTGGTCGAAAAAAAAACGACTTCCGATTTTCTCCCCCCAAAACTGATTACTGCATTGAAACAAGGAGATCACAGAGGTCCCAACTAAAAAATAAAAAAAAATCGAAAATTTTCACATAGGCCGTTCTTCTTGGGAACGAAAATAGTCTTACGAATTTCTCTATAGAATATCTTGTTTTAGAAGATGTCCACAACTAGTTCAGGTCTAACCCGTTCAATATTTGGGCACTCGCGAGTGAAGTCCAGACATGCCCTTGATGTACATATAGGAGGTTGGAGACCGGAGGAGCTTCTTCTGATTGGTTTGCTGTTTACACGTGGTTGGAGTACTAGGGCTACTGCTGGTATTAATAAACTTGAAATAGCCTGTGATATTGTCAAGCCGATGCTGGGACGAGCTGTTGGAGCTGGACTTGGAGTTCTCGTACGTATTGGAGCAAGTGCTGGAGTTACTGCTGCTAGATGAGCTAGAGCTGTATCTCTCATTAGCAGGTGAGGTGTTCCAGGTGTAATCTTCTCTGTTATGTCTCTCAGAGGATTGTCGTTCGTGCTTCTGATGCTTCTGGTAGATTTTCAGCTTGTTGATAAGTTCCCGGAACATTCGAACGCCTTTCATGTTGTTGTTATTGTAGTCGATGGTTTCCTCATCCATGTCGTCGAGATAGACTTTGGAATGGTCATACTCGTTGCTACCATCAGCAAGCGTCACCACAACGTGAATGTTGGACGTGGGAGTCATTTGCATTTAGTTGAATATCACTGTTAGGAAAATAAATAGATCACACACAGGTGATAAGATTAGAGTTTATGTTTAGAAATGAATTTCAAACAATAGCAGACCAACTAACTAGAGTTGACTTTATTGTTCACAATGTTTAACTTGTTGATATCAATATCTTTGGCACTCAAGTTAACAAAAATATAGCTCGTTTATAAGGCACAAATTTCCAATATAGAAAGTTGTTAAAGGTCGGTGATTCCAAAATGGTATATTTTTTACAAAATCAAGTTTATTTAGTTAGTTTTTAGAATTATTAATTAATATTATAATGTTCAAAAGTACACGCAAATAGAAATCACTTGGGATAAATTGTTTTTAATAAGAAAGAAGTTAAAATGCAGTTATTATCGAACGTATTTAAATATTTATTATTTTAAAAAGCACAATTTTCAAGCACAAAAATTATTTTCGATTAAAAATATTTTTAGGAACGCGAACTTTTATCCAGAACGTATAGACTTTCTCGTTAATGCAAAATGAGGAAAAAAGAAAAAAAAAATCGTCGTCCTTTATTCGTTTTTTTGGACCATAAGAACTCCGTTGTTACAGTTTTCCCTATCAAACCTCTTCAGAAAAAAGTTCATGAACGGCTTTGATTCAATTAAACATCTTTCATTCAATCAAACTTCCATTGCAGATTGCATTGGTCTCTAAACTAATGTTTGTTGCCAAACTAATGTCACATGTTGCTCTTCCTTAGACAAAAAGCCCACTCCGAGGTTTAGGTGTAGGGGCATACAGCCCGGAAGGATGGGTTAAGCTTCTACGAACGTCACATGTGGTCTCTAGAAGACAGCCGACCCTATTTAAATAGGAAAAGGCTGGGAAGAAGAAGAAGAAGAAGAGAGATCCTAGTTATGAGCCGGTTCCCCCTTGTTATATTTCGTCAGATTTTTTTCGAATGTCCTGTAGGCAATGTAATTCAAATGATAGTGTTTCCACTGCACACGACACGATTTTTTTCCGAACGGGCTCTAAGTCGTATTTTCCTTCCGGAATTTCTCCTCTTCTAAAGCTCGTTTCCCTGCTTTTGGCGTGATAACAGCTGTACTAAACCATAGGAAATCCAAGATCCTAAACAGAGAAGGGTCGATATCGGAACGGCTGACTTTCTCTTATCCTGTACTCCTTCTCTTCGATTTCAGGACGATAAGACCTTCGTTGTTACAGTTCTCTTAGATTTGACGATTAGATCTGCGTAGGTACAGTTCCGTATATCAAATCTCTTGGAAAATAAAGAAGGTCAAAAATAATACATAGGTATTGAGGGTTGTATACTCACAAGTTTTTCTAGGCGCGGACATCCTAACGCCAAGTGAATTAAGGTAGCATCTGTAATGAGCACACATTCTTCCAGGTCCATCTTGGCTAAAAGTCTGCAATTCTGTAACAAACATCATAGGCAATGAAAAGTGAAAACTCTTTCGAGGGGGAAAAAAAAGATAAAATAAAATACAATGTCGGCCTTCCTTCGTTTTTTTTGGACCATAAGAACTCCGTTGTTACAGTTTTCCTTATCAAACCTCTTCAGAAAAAAGTTCATGAACGGCTTTGATTCAATTAAACATCTTTCGTTTAATCAAACTTCCAATGCAGATTGCATTGATCTCTAAACTAATGTTTGTTGCCAAACTAACGTCACATGATGCTCTTAACTCCTTACCCACTCCGAGGTTTAGGTGTAGGGGCATACAGCCCGGAAGGATGGGTTAAGCTTCTACGATCGTCACATGTGGTCTCTAAGGAGGAACAAAGGGGTGCAATAATCCTACATACTGGACTCCACACACAAGAATTTCGTCAGAAAATACCCCCATTTCAATGTAATGTAAGGGGGGATAAAAACTTACCCTTGCCAAGGCTTGGAACCCGGTGTCTGTGAACTGTGAGCAGGAAGCAACCTCGAGTGTGTGAAGCTGATGACAGCGCTGGGCCAATACGATGAGAGAAGCATCAGTGAGTTGAGAACAGCCCGAGAGACAAAGGTAGTACAGATTAGGACAGTTCTCCGCTAGACTTAACACGGCAGAGTCGAGCAAACCCTGAAACGAAGAATATTAAATAAGGACTTCATTTTATTTTTTAAGAGCTTTGATAGAGGGGACTGTAACTGCTAAGGTCTCATCGTCCCGAAAGCCAAGAGAGAAGGGAGGCAAGATAGGAAAAAGCCAGCCGTTCCGAGAACGAACCTTATCCGTTCAGGATCCGCCCCGGGCGTGAATCGAACCCGCGACCTAGCGCTTACAAGGTAGAAGAGCTACCAAACAAGCTAACTAGGCGGGCGAGAATAAAATGAAAATAATAACAACTTACTGTACAGCCATGCAAATTAACAACAGACAGATTGGGACACCGGCAGGCTAGAAAGCTAACAGCTTCACTGGTCAGAGGGGACTGTAACTGCTAAGGTCTCATCGTCCCGAAAGCGAAGAGAGAAGGGAGGCAGGATAGGAGAAAGCCAGCCGTTCCGAGAACGAACCTTATCCGTTCAGGATAAAATCCGCTCCGGGCGTGAATCGAACCCGCGACCTAGCGCTTACAAGGTAGAAGAGCTACCAAACAAGCTAACTAGGCGGGCGAGAATAAAATGAAAGACCCTGAAACGAAGAATATTAAATAAGGACTTCATTTTATTTTCTAAGAGCTTTGATAGAGGGGACTGTAACTGCTAAGGTCTCATCGTCCCGAAAGCGAAGAGAGAAGGGAGGCAAGATAGGAAAAAGCCAGCCGTTCCGAGAACGAACCTTATCCGTTCAGGATAAAATCCGCTCCGGGTGTGAATCGAACCCGCGACCTAGCGCTTATAAGGTAGAAGAGCTACCAAACAAGCTAACTTCGGGCTAAGATGAGATGAAAATAATAATAACAACTTACTGTACAGCCATGCAAATTAACAACAGACAGATTGGGACACCGGCAGGCTAGAAAGCTAACAGCTTCATTTGAATGATTCCATCTCAACTGCTATGCCTATTGTTTACCATACTATGGCAAAGTATTCTCAACTCTCAGTATACCTTGAATCCTATCCTAGACCACCGCCTAAAAAACTGCCACAGTATGAACTTATACTAGCAAAGCTAAAGCCCGAGCACTTTCAACATAGGGTAATTTTCACCTTTTTTCACAACACACCAAGATCCAACCAGAGAAGAGGTCTACAAAATATGTGAAAGTCTTCACTGGTCAGCTGAACACAACCCTTCGAAGTAAACGATTCTAACTTTTGACAGCCACGAGCCAAAGCGATCACACCTGGAAGATGAATAAACTGATGAACGGCTTTGATTCAATTAAACATCTTTCATTTAATCAAACTTCCATTGCAGATTGCATTGGTCTCTAAACTAATGTTTATTGCCAAACTAATGTCACATGTTGCTCTTCCTTACACAAAAAGCCCACTCCGAGGTTTAGGTGTAGGGGCATACAGCCCGGAAGGATGGGTTAAGCTTCTACGAACGTCACATGTGGTCTCTAAGGAGGAATAAAGGGGTGCAATAATCCTACATACTGGACTCCGCACACAGGAATTTCGTCAGAAAATACCCCCATTTCAATGTAATGTAAGGGGGGGATAAAAACTTACCCTTGCCAAGGCTTGGAACCCGGTGTCTGTGAACTGTGAGCAGGAAGCAACCTCGAGCGTGTGAAGCTGATGACAGCGCTGGGCCAACACGATGAGAGAAGCATCAGTGAGTTGAGAACAGCCCGAGAGACAAAGGTAGTACAGATTAGGACAGTTCTCCGCTAGACTTAACACGGTAATAAAAATATCCATTTTGAGCATTTTGTTTATTTACCATTTTGATTTTGTTTTTGTCAAGATTTTTTGTTTTTTTGACTGAAAAGTGAAAAAGGGAAAAGGATCCTTTGCTGCCGAACGTCTACTAGAAGTTTATGGTATTTAACTGTGAATTCGTGTAGAAAATCAAGTATGTCGCTTGAATTAAAGTGTTAAGCAAAGGCCGTTTCGCAGTTCGGATCAGAAAGTAAGTTACCCCCGTTTCCCAGAGTCCGCTACCTAACTTAGCTCCTCTATCATATTAGAATTGAATTGGAACCAATGGCAGACGTTTCAATGAGACAAGTACAGTGTAGTAGAGTAGGCATGTTATTGGCCTTAGTGTAAAGAGGGAGGGGATGGGTTTTAGTGGGTCTGGATATCCTGGTATCTAAATATCAATCTCCGCATGGCAAAGGTTTGTGCTATGGGCACCTTTTGAAGATAAAAAGAAGAAATTACTGAAGCAAAAATAAGTAAGTAGTTTCTCTGAAAAAAGAGAGAGATTTTGGCACATTTTTAGGGGTTTCCAGCTTTCAAGGTGATAAGCCTGATTGATAAGTTTCTTTCCACACGCCTTCGACATCGGATAAAACATACCTGAGGGCTGCAGTAAACTGAGCTTCGGCTGCTTCCATACAGTTCATTGACATGGCGTACAAACCCAGCAGTGTGTGTAACTGAGGTCTGTGAGTTACGAGTAGGGGCGGGTGTTGATGACAGAGGGAGATTACTTGAGACATTTCCTGTGAAATAAGAGTGAACAATGATTAGGGAGTCAGCGGCAATAAGCATGAAAATAATAATAACAACTTACTGTACAGCCATGCAAATTAACAACAGACAGATTGGGACACCGGCAGGCTAGAAAGCTAACAGCTTCACTGGTCAGCTGAACACAACCCTTCGAAGTAAACGATTCTAACTTTTGACAGCCACGAGCCAAAGCGATCACACCTGGAAGATTAATAAACTGACATTAGTGACTCTACCCTAATCCCTAAACATTGGAGGAGATTTACATGACAAAAGAAGAAAAAGAAGACATTATTATTATTTCTTAAAGAGGTATGATAGAGGGGAACTGTAACTATTGAGGTCTTATCGTTCCGAAATAGAAACGAAAAGGAGGACAGGCTAGGAGAAAGCCGTCCGTTCTGAGAACAAACGTTATTTGATTACATAAAGTTTGCCCCGGGCGGAAATCAAACCTACGACCTAGCGAATAGAAGGCAGTTGAGTTACCCTCATAGCTAAATGACACGCTGCACGTTAATGAAAAGAGGAAAAATTAAATACCTACTTACTTACCAAGAGCCAGTAACAATTTGTTCTCGATTCGGCATTCCGGATATTAAAAAGCTAAGTAAGTGCCAGCCTAGTAAGCTTGGTTGGTAGAGGGTCTGTCTTGTGAGCGCTAGGCCGCAAATTCGATTCCCACCCGGGGCGGATTTTATCCTGATAGGATAATGTTTGTTCTCGGAACGGCTGACTTTTTCCTATACTGTCTTCATTCTCTCTTTGGAACGATAAGACCTTAGCAGTTACAGTTCCCTCTATCAAACCTCTTAAAAAAAGAGGTTAGGTAGTAGAACAGCCGCGGTAGACAATAAAAGTACACAGAAAAAAGACACGCGAAGACAGAAGATTACGAAAACGAGGCGTTAACAGATATTACAATTCTACAGAGAAAATTTCCGAATCTCCAGTCCTCCTAACATCAAAATGTGTATTCAGTGTCTGCAAGCCGTGTTTAACTTCAAACCACCTCCAAGAGTTGAAGCCCGTACACATTTACAACTAGGAAATATTTTACTGACTCACACTAAAAACATTGACTTGGCAAGGAATCATTTGGAACAAGCTGTGAGTAATAATATGAGTTAACATGCTGAAAACCAAGGTCTTATTTAAATTAAGTTGAAATCATCAACAAAGGTTGTAATATTTTTGTTGACTTTGACATCATAAAAATATCACATCTGTTTTCTCATTTGCTATATTTTTAAGAGTCTTCTAAGACAAAAAGAAAAAGAAAGAAATTCTTACTTACATGCTGTTAGGTTATGGAATTCTCTTCATAGGGATATAACTGATATAAGAGACTCACAAAGTCTAGGAGCATTCAAGACCTCCGAAATTCTTACATGCTGTTAGGTTATGGAATTCTCTTCATAGGGATATAACTGATATAAGAGACTCACAAAGTCTAGGAGCATTCAAGACCTCCCTGGTGAAATATTTTAAATGCTCACAGTGAAAGAAAAATTTAGTGGTTGGGTGGAAGAGCTCCTCTAGGAGAACCCTGCCACTTAAAAGAAAGCCATAAAAAAAAGAAAAAAAAAATCCTATACTAACAGTTTTGTTCTACTTCTTATTCATATATTTTTCTCCGTTCACAGTGGCATCTGTCCCAATCAATCAATGCATTTGATGATGTGAAATTTGAAGCAGCCAGTGTTCTTGCTGAGTTATATGAAACTCAACTCTTGTCTAATTTGTCCAAGCCAATATTGAGAAGAGCCATTGAGCTATCACAGCACAGTATCTATTGGCACTGTAGACTCATTTTTCAACTTGCAGTAAGTTTTGATGGACGTTTTTAATTTGTCTAGATCATAATTATTGATGGATTCCTGGCTCTCTTATAATATTACTTACTTTGCTTGCTTAATTTGCTATCAGCTATCAGAATGACCAGAGAATCCTAGATGTGAAATTTTATGGTCAGGATAAAAAGTGATGAGTCCAAAAACTATTAAGTAAGTTATCCAAAACATGAGAATAAAAGAGAATAATACCTTGATGTAGTGATGGGAAAAATGAAACTTTTCAGGGCTCCGGATCCCAGGTTTCGAAACGCTCTAAGGTTTCGGATCTGAGTAGCTATCACAACACAGTATCTATTGGCATTGTAGACTCATTTTTCAACTTGCAGTAAGTTTTCATGGATGTTTTTAATTTGTCTAGATCATAATTATTTATGGATTCCTGGCTCTCTTATAATTATTACTTACTTTGCTTGCTTAATTTGCTATCAGCTATCAGAATGACCAGAGAATCCTAGATGTGAAATTTTATGGTCAGGATAAAAAGTGATGAGTCCAAAAACTATTAAGTAAGTTATCCAAAACATGAGAATAAAAGAGAAATAAGCAGGGAGGTTTCAGTTTCAGTTTAGTAGGTATCGACATAGTTTGTAGTGCGCTTGCGCGTACTAGAGTTGTGAGTCTGAGCTCTGAGATTTCATAAGGTGTCATAATTCAAGTTCCGAAACTTTAACTCAGCGGTTTCATGAAACCGGAACCGTATTCTCGGTTTCGAAACCGCGTTTCGAAACAGTTTCATGAGACACATCACTACCTTGATGGCTGCCTAGCTTTTAGTTGGACTTATGAAATATTTTTGTTGGGTTTCAGCAAATTCATGCAGGTGAGAAAGACTACGACAAAAGAGAATAATACCTTGATGGCTGCCTAGCTTTTAGTTGGACTTATGAAATATTTTTGTTGGGTTTCAGCAAATTCATGCAGGTGAGCTGCCTAGCTTTTAGTTGGACTTATGAAATATTTTTGTTGGGTTTCAGCAAATTCATGCAGGTGAGAAAGACTACGAGCTGGCAAGTAGTTTGCTTGGAGTTGGTGTTGACTATGCTAATATTTCCAATGCTCAATACACAAGGGTTCTGTTCTTGCTTAGCAGATGTATGGTAGGTATCTACTCATCAGAAGTCTGAAACAACCATGTTTTTTTTTTTTTTTTTTTTTTTTTTTTGAAAAAAAAACAACATTCAGGAATGAAACCATTTGTTTAGGTATCCCGTCTGTAGTGCACGTGCATTTTGGGGAACCATCTGAAATAATTTACATGACACTGAAAAATCTGTCATTTATTTTATCAGAGGGGGTTGCAACCAAAAGACCTCAGAGCTGAGATCTATGGATAGCAAAACTTTGGAGAAAATGTGGGCTACATTCATAAAAGCAACCTTGCAGGTACTTGAAAAGAAAAATCGAAAATCTTTTTCAAATGACTTGTGCTAAGTGCGAAGCTTTTTATGAAACGGGGCCCATCGTACGCAAGCGTATTTGCAAGCAGGGAAAATATTTTATGTTGGTCACACTTTTGATAATCGGAATCAACCGCGCCAAGATTTGAAAATAAAGTGAAAAATCATTTCCGTATTTTGGAAAAAAAAGACGGGTTTGGTATTTTTGCGTTTGATTAAATATTGCCAAAGGCATTAATTATAAGAAGAAATTATCTAGACTAATTAGGTATTTAGTGTGTAATCCGTAGACTGAAATTTACATGACACTGAAAAATCTGTCATTTACCTATTTTATCAGAGGGGGTTGCAACCAAAAGACCTCAGAGGTAAGACCTATGGATAGCAAAACTTTGGAGAAAATCTGGGCTACATTCATAAAAGCAACCTTGCAGGTACTTAAAAAGAAAAATCAAAAATCTTTTTCAAATGACTTGTGCGAAATGCTAAGTGCGAAGCTTTTCAAACGGGGCCCATCGCACGCAAGCGTATTTGCAAGCAGGGAAAATATTTTATGTTGGTCACACTTTTGATAATCGGAATCAACAGCGCCAAGATTTGAAAATAAAGCGAAAAATCATTTCCGTATTTTGGAAAAAAAAGACGAGTTTGGTATTTTTTTGCGTTTAATTAAATATTGCCAAAGGCATTAATATTATAAGAAGAAATTATCTAGACTAATTAGGTATTTAGTGTGTAATCCGTAGCTTGATTATTTGCCTCATCAGCGTACTACTACGACCGAAAAATCATTTCCGTATTTTGGAAAAAAAAAGACAAAAGACGGGTTTGGTATTTTTTGCGTTTGATTAAATATTGCCAAAGGCATTAATTATAAGAAGAAATTATCTAGACTAATTAGGTATTTAGTGTGTAATCCGTAGCTTGATTATTTGCCTCATCAGCGTACTACTACGACCAGCACTAGATTAGCAACTAGTACTGAGTGACTGAGTCCTGAGTCTTGTATCTCATCTAGCTAGGTCACACTTTGATCCCCTTCCTGTCATTTCAGTTTCGTCAGTAGAGTAGTAAAAATAGTCAACAGTCAAGTACCTACATACTCGTTAACCTTCCTTCAGATTTCAAGTCACAAATCTGGATTTACATTCAGAAAACCAGTACCCATAAGTGAACAATTTTGTTCACCTCACATTTGGGAATCAACCTGGATCTGGGTGAGCTTTGCTACAGTACAGCCAGAATGAGACTGAAAAGTCCCCTTACTACCATAGTCTAAACAAGTATCTTGTCTTGGTACTCCACTGTGGCAGGAATGGCCCTGATTGTATACAAACTCAGTTAACCCACACTACGTCTCTTATTTAACTTGAACTCTGTTCAATTTTCAGTTACTGCTGATTGACAAGAAAGTGAACGATGCTGTTCAGCTGCTGACGCAAGCCGGATACCAGGTGGAGAATTGGACCACCTCACATTTGGGAATCAGCCTGGATCTGGGTGAGCTTTGCTACAGTACAGCCAGAATGAGACTGAAAAGTCCCCTTACTACCATAGTCTGAACAAGTATCTTGTCTTGGTACTCCACTGTGGCAGGAATGGCCCTGATTGTATACAAACTCAGTTAACCCACACTACATCTCTTATTTAACTTGAACTCTATTCAATTTTCAGTTACTGCTGATTGACAAGAAAGTGAACGATGCTGTTCAGCTGCTGACGCAAGCCGGATACCAGGTGGAGAATTGGACTGGTAGCCAGTATCAGAAAGAATACCTCAAGGTGTTCTTCTTGGTCCTTCAAGTGTGCCACTACCTGATGGCCGGACAAGTCAAGAGTGTAAAGCCTTGTCTGAAACAACTCCAGCAGAGTATTTTGACCATCATGCAACCCACATGGCCTTCTGATGAGGGTAAGCTTTTTTTTAAAGACGATTCACAGAGGGAACCCCATAATATGTCCAAATATATTAGACCTTCGTTAGACTGCGGGGGTAAAGGGACTTTTCAGTCCTATCCCAGCAGGATAAACAAGGTATACCTACATATTCTGCTCTATTATCGTCCGGAAAGCGAAGGGAAAAGGTGAACAGGATGGGAAATATTGAACTGTTCCGAGGAGGAACCTTTTTTGTTTAGGATGAAGGTCACCTTGAGCGGGAATCGAACCCGCTACAGCGCTTACAAGGCAGACAGGATACATAACTAGGCTGACTAAACTGTTCTATTGCTTGGTAGAAATTAAATACTTGTTTTTGCTTTAGCACTTTTAGATATGTTTCTGTATCAGCCATACACCAGCGTGATGGTCTCTAGCCATGTTTTGGCTTTTGGCTCGTAAAGACAATTCACAGAGGGAAACCCATAATATGTCCACATATATTAGACCTTTGTTAGACTGCGGGGGTAAAGGGACTGTTCAGTCCTATCCCAGCAGGATAAACAAGGTATACCTACATATTCTGCTTTATTATCGTCCGGAAAGCGAAGGGAAAAGGTGAACAGGATAGGAAAAATCGAACAGTTCCGAGGAGGAACCTTTTTTGATGAAGGTCACCTTGAGCGCGAATCGAACCCGCGACAGCGCTTACAAGGCAGACGAGCTACACAACTAGGTTGACTAAATTGTTCTATTACTTGGTAGAAATTAAATACTTGTTTTTGCTTTAGCACTTTTAGCTTTGGTCGAACGGTAATGGCAGAATAAGAAAAGATATATTTCTGTACCATACACCAGCGTGATGGTCTCTAGCTATGTTTTGGCTCATCCTGAACCGCAGTTAACCATGGTGAGGACTTTTGCTTGATCTTTAAAAACAGAGAGAACCATTCGAAGAGCTGCCAGTTAGCTAGACTGGCTAGGGCTGAAATCCTTGTAGTTTTCCTTTTCAAATTGACCCCATTTAATTTCTCCCTCATCTCATTACTATTACAGTTGTATCCGGGCCTAACGTAGGCGACATGTTCATTTGGATGCCCAAGGAGCATCTGTATGTAGTGGTCTACCTGGTGACGGTAATCGGCCACCTGAAGTTCTTTGGTGTCACAGGTACTGCAGGTACAGAAGTAGAAAGGTAGGCAGTTGTAGGTATCTAACAATGAGACATTCAGATGACTGCTATTTCTTTAAATTTTCCCTGAACAGTAGGTAGTGGGCTAAAGGTTACCTTACGGGTAACCTTTAGTCCACTTTAATTAATTCTTATGAATAAATTGATAAGAATAAAGAATAATTAGGTAATTAATTACATTTACTTAAAGTACACATAAAGAAAAATACTTCACTTTTAAAAAAACACACACACTTCACACACACCGAAATGAGAACAGCTGACTGATAACAGCTGATTAGTTCGAGTTTCAAAATGAAACACAAGAGAGCGCTTGTGTCTTGCAGTGCTGCCAGTGGTAAAAATCAAAAGTCACTAGGAAAAAAAAATAATATCCCTCGTTACACTAAGGCCACGGTTTGTCTTAGGTTGATTTCTATTTATTGTTTGGCCTGGGTTTCCTAGTTATTCTGCTGATTGTCAGGTTTGTGCTACATCTGGATGGATGCCTAAGATGTAACTTCGTGAAAATCCATATTGATATACCTGTTTTGAAAAATAAATAACTTAGAACTGCACAGTGCACGGATTTCTTTGTAATAATTATATAGGTATTACTATAACTTGAATTACATCTGGATGGATGCCTAAGATGTAACTTCGTGAAAATCCATATTGATATACTACCTGTTTTGAAAAATAAATAACTTAGAACTGCACAGTGCACGGATTTCTTTGTAATAATTATATAGGTATTACTATAACTTGAATTTATGTATAATTGTATAGGGTTTTTAGCCTAGGTTGATTCTATCTAGGTATTTATTCATTTATTCTAATCATTTTCTCTCCTAGGTTAAGTCAAGAGCGCGAGCTGTGGACATTCGCCAATCTGAATCTGGCCATTGTCTATCTGAGCCTAGGTTGATTCTATCTAGGTATTTATTCTATGCATTTTCTCTCCTAGGTTAAGTCAAGAGCGCGAGCTGTGGACATTCGCCAATCTGAATCTGGCCATTGTCTATCTGCGCGGTAAGCGAGAGGGTGATTTTGCCGCCCTATTGGAACGCATCAACCCGGAAACCCTCACCTCTCACTCACACAGTTTGAGAGCCGCTGCCTACTATGTCCAGGGTCTGCAGTCATTCTTCCAGGCACGATACAACGAGGCCAAGTGAGTCACTCAATTGTTATTTGCCGTTCTAATGAAAAAGTTCAAAGAGTTGTGACGTCACAAAATAGTGTTGCCTGCAAGGGAGCTTTGCTGGGGACAGTTAATGTGACGTCATTGCGTTCAAGAGCGTATGCTGTGACGTCAGTAAATAAGACTGTTAAGTTCTTTTCCCCAATTGGGGACAGTTAATGTGACGTCATTGCGTTCAAGAGCGTATGCTGTGACGTCAGTAAATAAGACTGTTAAGTTCTTTTCCCCAATATGCTGAAGTGTGTTAACTATGTTATTTTTCGTTTTCCGTAATGTTAACTTGAAATTTCAGGCGATACCTACGAGAAACGCTCAAAATGGCAAACGCCGAAGATTTGAATCGGCTAACATCGTGTTCTCTCGTACTTCTCGGTCACATCTTCCTGTCACTCGGCAATCATCGGGAATCTATGAACATGGTGACCCCTGCCATGCAACTGGCCAGTAAAATACCTGATGTACATGTACAGCTGTGGGCTTCGGCCATACTCAAAGGTAAGTCTTTGGCAAAACTTGAGGCTGACAGTCATATTAAATATGGGGGTCAAGAGAACGAACGAACTAAGCCACACATACCTACCTCGTTTCGAGATAATTGGAGTTTAAATTCTAGGTGTTGCACAAGGCTTAGAGAAAGCCAGCCGTTTCGAGAGCGAACATTATCTGTTGAGGATGAACTTCGGGCCGGATGGGAATCGAACCCGCGACCCAACGCTTACAAGACAGACGCGCTACCCTCCAAGCTAACTAGGTTGGCTGATTAGTAATTCTACTTAAGAGGTTACTTTGACAGCAAAATATTTGAGAAGCACAAAGCTTTGAGGGGTCAAGAGAACGAACGGACCAAGCCACACATACCTACCTCGTTTCGAGATAATTGGAGTTTAAATTCTAGGTGTTGCACAAGGCTTAGAGAAAGCCAGCCATTTCGAGAGCGAACATTATCTGTTGAGGATGAACTTCGGGCCGGATGGGAATCGAACCCGCGACCTAACGCTTACAAGGCAGAAGTGCTACCCTCCAAGCTAACTAGGTTGGCTGATTAGTAATTCTACTTAAGAGGTTACTTTGACAGCAAAATATTTGAGAAGCACAAAGCTTCGGCGATAGTATGTTGAATGGTACCATTTATCACTGACGTTAAGCAACATTGCTTGTGGTTGGTATCTGGATGGGTGACAGTCTGGACAATCGCGTGCTGATGGCTTTCCCGACCTTAACCAGGTGGGCACAAAGCTATGAAGTTGTTTTGATGACCAGGATTTAATTATTATCTTCATGTTTCAGACTTGTACAAAATCCTGAATGATCCCGTCAGAGAGAATGAAGCGCTACAAATGCATTGCAACTTCTCACAGATGTTACTCAAGGATCACTTCCAGTCATCAGAGAGAGCAGAACACAACCTCATTAACTGTATAGATGGAACGTTTACCATACCTACTTTCAAGGTGTAATCTTCCTTACGCATCAAGGTAGAAACACACTACCCTCACGCCACGTGAACTTGACGTGAGAACAGATTATGTAGTAGCAATGAAATACGTAGTACATTAGACTTCGTGTGCTCTGTGCCGTATGAACGTCCCGTTGTAGGCGGAGTATGTTTCTCATGGGTGAGAAGAGACAATACTTCTTCGATTAGTTGCTGGGTCAACACGAGAACCCTCGTAATAATTATGTCCTAGGATTGTTCATCATAGAATTTATTTGTTTTCTATTAGTGTTATATTTTATTCTTGACGATCGCGCACCTCCCAGCACGCTTGAAACAAATCGATTTTTTTCGTACATGTTTTCCCCCTTTCTATTTTTCAAGCCTAACCTACCTAACCCTGTTTAAAACCATAACTTTATAGCTACTATTTGAGCATTGTGACTTTTGTTATATTTTGTAAAATAAAATTATCTTTTTGGGTATCATGAAAATGTACTCTATTCAATATACCTAGTTTCTTCTCTTTGTAATTAAACATAGAATTTTTAAATAAATACAGACATTTTGAAATATTCCAACATTGTTTTGCTGTTTTTCTGATGGGTATTTTAACATCCCTTATTTTCCTCCCAAGGCTGAGTAAGTCCCAAGTCCCATAAACATAGAATCTTATATTATAAGAACAAGATCCATTCACTCATTCACATTTCATAGTTCACACACTGATCGCTCTATCTCGAGAACCACAACAATCTACTTAAAGTTTATGTAAATTGTGAGGAAAAAAAAATCAACACCCAATACATATGTATAATGATTAATTATCATCTTTTAAGAATTTGAATGGAAATTAAGAAAAAGAAGTGATGTAGCAAAGAGTGATTAATTTTATTTTTGTAGTACACCTAGTATGGTCAGTCTTTATGAACACACATATGTAATAACTAATAAAGCAGGAAAAAAACCTAAAGTTTATGTAAATTGTGAAGAAAAAAAATCAACACCCAATACATATGTATAAGTAATGATTAATTATCATCTTTTAAGAATTTGAATGGGAATTGAGAAAAAAGAGGTGATGTAGCAAAGATGATTACCTAGTGATTAATTTTATTTTTGTAGTACACCTAGTATGGTCAGTCTTTATGAACACACATATGTAATAACTAATAAAGCAGGAAAAAAACCCCTTATTCTTTAATTAATTGATCTTGGAAAATTATAGGAGGTAATTTTTTACTGCACATAGGTAGGTATCTATGCACCTAAGTACTGGAACAAATCAGTAGGTAAATAATGTCCTTGATGTTTCTGTGCTTCCATATGTAAGGTTAGGAGGTACCTAGTACAGGTATAACTTTGCTAACGTGTCGCGTCTGCTAGAATCTCTTTAGTGATCATGTGCATTTCTAGAAAGGTATAGTAGGTACATACAAGTACATATGTAAGTAGGTCTATCCAGGGAAATGGAAACTGCTATAAAAGCTCTAGCTTGAGCTTTTGGCCAACTAATTCTGGTGTGCCTATATATTTTTTGCATTACACTTTGAAGCTGGCAAAACTATTTAAATGGATAAAACCTGTATTTTTTTACAAGGTTTTCCACCTGAGTCACATGTGTCATGTACTAAGACCTGTTCTAAGCCTGTATAACCTGCTTTAGATCTCTACTACTCTACTACGAATAACATGCCTACTCTACTACACTGTACTTGTCTCATTGAAACGTCTGCCATTGGTTCCAATTCAATTCTAATAGATAGAGGAGCTACGTTAGGTAGCTAGCTAGTACTTTTTATAATATTGCACCTTATATTAGGCACCTACCTACTTAGCCACTTACGACTACTAAGTGCTTACTTGTTTCTTTCCATTATTTTAGGTATTTAGTTCAGAGTTGGGTATCGGAAATCTATTTTTACACTCGGTTCATCTTCTTTCCATTATTTTAGGTATTTAGTTCAGAGTTGGGTATCGGAAATCTATTTTTACACTCGGTTCATCTATTAGATATTGGTATTTCGGAGACACTTAGGTAAATCTGTACTAGTTACATAATTTATTTTGCCTATTCAAATGTTTTCAAGTGTCGTCAAATGAAATCTGTCGGCTTGTTTGAAGGTTTGAAAATGCACAGGATTGAATGTATGGTTACTCGTACTTACGGAAATTAAGGTCTCTTGGATCATAGACCATAGCGGCGATAGTATGTTGAATGGTACCATTTATCACTGACATTAAGCAACATTGCTTGTGGTTGGTATCTGGATGGGTGACAGTCTGGACAATCGCGTGCTGATGGCTTTCCCGACCTTAACCAGGTGGTGAGGAGACGGGTAGCTTGTCGCCGAATGAAGGGTAAAAACCCCCGTCAGCAAAATGTAAAAACCTATACAGTTATCCCGTGACATCTATTAAACAAAGACGTAGGCCTTATTTCCTCATGAGATCAGGCCTGAACAATGGTTTGATATCGACAGTGTGAATATTCATGAGTGCTTATTGACTTGCTATGAGTATTGAGTTTTGAGTATGCTGATTGCTAATCAACATTTACAGCCATTTTGAATACATCTGCCGGTAGCATAGTCGTTAAGGCTCTCGTCTGAGTGAGAGGACCGGGGTTTGAATCCTGAGTAAGTCGCCCTCCGTAAAAGCCCTCCATGCGAGTAAATTTGAATTGAGGCTTGGAACTTGATCTTAATAATCTTTAAACGCATTTTTCAATACCTTCAGATCTGTATTTTCTCTACAAGTACTTACAGGCACTTCACATTTCACATGAAATGTATGCCGGAAGCTAGGGTCAAATTTTCGCAATATTTCTGAAGCCTCTTCGATTCCAGGCACTGCTGTCCTATTGTGTATTAGGTCGATATACATATTATGATCGAGAAGAGGTTTGATAGAGGGAACTGTGACAACGGAGGTCTTATCGAGGATAAAAATCAAAGAGAGTAGGAGGACAAGATAAAAAGAAGGCCATCCGTTCCGAGAACGAACTTTCTCTGTTTAAGTAACGTTCCCGGGCGTGAATGTACCTCGCGACCAAGGCAGGTGCGCTACCTTCCAACTTTAAAGCGGATTAGGCTTCTCAAGTGGGCATCGTTATTTTTTCTGTTCAAAGGTTTTTCATTTTAAATTGACTTTCTTCTCTCCAAACGTACAAGAACAGAAGGACTTAAGAAGTAAAATCAGGTGTCACATTCCTGTTGAAAACGTAAATTGTAAACAAATATGTAGCTACTCTGCTTCTGATTTGTCATGTTTTGGTACAACATTCAGGAATGAAACCATTTGTTTAGGTATCCCGTCTGTAGTGCACGTGCATTTTGGGGAACTGAAATTAACATGATTGGGGAACCAACTGAAATTTACATGACACTGAAAAATCTGTCATTTATCAGGGGGGTTGCAACCAAAGGACCTCAGAGGTAAGATCTATGGATAGCAAAACTTTGGAGAAAATGTGGGCTACATTCATAAAAGCAACCTTGCAGGTACTTGAAAAGAAAAATCAAAAATCTTTTTCAAATGACTTGTGCGAAATGCTAAGTGCGAAGCTTTTTATGAAACGGGGCCCATCGCACTCAAGCGTATTTGCAAGCAGGGAAAATATTTTATGTTGGTCACACTTTTGATAATCGGAATCAACCGCGCCAAGATTTGAAAATAAAGCACATTAAAAACACGATAATGATTTATACATTGTTAAATACATGCTTAGATTGCTTAGTATCTATCTGCTTACTTAATTTAAAGTAAGCAGGTATTTGCCTACTTATGCACTTACGTACTTATTACTACCAACCTCAGTGGTGTATGAATTAGCTCGGTGGACTTCGGATCTGGTGGTTTGAGTCCAAGTCAAGTCGTAAAATTTAGCGTAGTGTATTTAGCGGGAAGCGACAGTTGTGACAAGCATTTAAGCTTAACACAATTAAAATTCCTTTCATATTCAAATTGTACCTACAATTTATACCACGGCGAATCGATGGTACTTGGCCTGGCGAACTACCGTGGTGTTTCCGAACATAAATATTATTTCTCATTATCATAATTCGATTAGGTATGTACTTACCTACGTCCTATATAGACCTAATTTTTCATGTAAATGTCGAGCGTCTCCTAACGAATCAAATACCTTCAAAATCAAATCAAATGCCGAAAAAACGATCAAACTCTATTTCGTGTTAATATAGGCCGGGCGACGCTTCGAACTCTTGACGTTCGCGCGCCTCCCGGCACGCTTTTGATACTAATATTTTTCTCAATTCTGATTGGTTCCCAGGTATCCGGCAGTTTTACTGTCAAGGACATCAAGAAGGAAGTTCACAAAGCCAAATCTCAGCTTTACCCAGACAGACAGGCCGTCCGGTTGGAAATCAAAGGCAAAATTCTCAAAGACTCCGACGACATCAAATCATTAGGTACCTTACTTAACTAATGTATTATGAAATTATTGAACTACATAGTTCGCTTTTTCCCGGCCAGCGGCGATAGCACGTTGAATACACCAGTTCCCCACGGATCGCTTAGCGCGGTCAAATTTTGACTTGGCAGGGCGGAGTGCTGCTGCGCTCCTTAATTTATTAATGTGTACGTAGGGTAGAACTGAAAAGTCCTCATTTGTCAGTAATTTCTATAAAGCAATGTATATCCTTCTACCTTTTATTTGGTAGGTACCTAGGCATAGGTTGGCCCCCTTCAGTAATAAGTCATAAGAAATTACCTATGTTGTTTACAAATGCAAAAATTGACAATTCAGCAATTTTTTCAAATACCTATCTATGTAAATGTAAAATACTAACAAATATGCAAATTACGTTATCTTTTTCAGGACTGAAGAATGGGGACATGGTTTTCATCAAAGATCTCGGGCCACAGATTGGCTGGTCTACAGTGTTCATGGCTGAATATGCCGGGCCCCTGTTTGTGTATCTGATCTTCTATTATCGGCCCTGGATTTTCTATGGCTCTGAGGCCGCCAGTAAGCCGTACTCCTATGTTGCCCAGTAAGTAGCTTGGTTAAAGTCTGTTACACACGCTATGATTTTTACTTTCCTTATCCTATATTTCTAGGAAAGTAATAGAATTGACTGTTTTTTTTCTTCTTCTTGAGGAGGAGGTTTGATATAGAACTGTAACTGCTAAGGTTTTATAGTCCGGAAATCGAAAAGAGCAGGAAGGTAGACCTGACAGGTACGGCTGAAAAGGTCCGTCTGTCAGGTCTACCTGATGAGCACACACACTATCAGGTAGACCTGATAGGCGGACCTGATCAGGTGTACCTGTTAGGTCTATGTGATGAGTGGCTCGCCTAAAGAATAATGAGATATTGGAAAAATCATACAAGTGCTGCAGTGAGTACAAGTGCTGCAGTGAGTACCAAAGTTGTGATATAATAATACAAAGAAACGGGATTTATTTATTTATCCTATTAACGCTTATCCTTGGTTTTCAGTTTGGCGGCGTTATGCTACATAGTTCACTACACGAAGCGAGTGCTGGAGACTCTGTTCGTTCATCGTTTCTCCCACGCCACAGAAAAAAAATCAACACCCAATACATATCTATAAGTAATGATTAATTATCATCTTTTAAGAATTTGAATGGGAATTGAGAAAAAAGAGGTGATGTAGCAAAGATGAGTACCTAGTGATTAATTTTATTTTTGTAGTACACCTAGTGTGGTCAGTCTTTATGAACACACACATGTAATAAAGCAGGAAGAAAACCCCTTATTCTTTAATTAATTGATCTTGGAAAATTATAGGAGGTAATTTTTTACTGCACACAGGTAGGTGTATCTATGCACCTAAGTACTGGAACAAATCAGTAGGTAAATATTGTCCTTGATGTTTCTGTGCTTCCCTATGTAGGGTTAGGAGGTACCTAGTACAGGTATAACTTTGCTAACATCTGCTAGAATCTCTTAAGTGAACATGTGAATTTCTAGGAAGGTAAAGTAGATATCAACATATGTAGGTGCTATCCAGGGAAACGGAAAGGGCTGGAAAAGATTCAGCATGAGCTTTTAAAAGGCCAACTAAATCTGGTGTGCCTATATTAATTTGCATTACACTTTGAAGCTGGCAAAACTATTTAAATGAATAAAACCTGTATTTTTTTACAAGGTTTTCCACCTGAGTCACATGTGTCATATACTAAGACCTGTTCTAAGCCTGTATAACCTGCTTTAGATCTCTACTAAAACAAATCAGTAGGTAAATAATGTCCTTGATGTTTCTGTGCTTCCCTATGTAGGGTTAGGAGGTACCTAGTACAGGTATAACTTTGCTAACGTCTCGCGTCTGCTAGAATCTCTTTAGTGATCATGTGCATTTCTAGGAAGGTATAGTAGGTACATACAAGTACATATGTAAGTAGGTCTATCCAGGGAAATGGAAACTGCTATAAAAGCTCTAGCTTGAGCTTTTGGACAACTAATTCTGGTGTGCCTATATATTTTTTGCATTACACTTTGAAGCTGGCAAAACTATTTAAATGAATAAAACCTGTATTTTTTTTACAAGGTTTTCCACCTGAGTCACATGTGTCATATACTAAGACCTGTTCTAAGCCTGTATAACCTGCTTTAGATCTCTACTAATTTTAAACTTACAACTCTCTCCTCACAGTTCTGTCAGCTGGGTAACCTAAGCATTCATCTGGCTCTGAGAGACCTACGCCCCCCTGGTACCAACGTTAGACGTATCCCCGTCGCCACAAGCAACCCTTTCACTTCCCTCTTCGACTATGTCTCCTGTCCCAACTACACATACGAGTTTGGCTCTTGGCTTTCCTTTTCACTCCTGACGTCCTGTTTCCCGGCTCTGTTATTCGCCAGCGCGGGAATGTACCAGATGACCGTATGGGCGCTCGGCAAACACAAGAACTACAAGAAGGAGTTCCCCGACTACCCCAAGCAGCGAAAGGCCATTGTTCCGTTTGTCATCTAAACGCTGGGACGAAGAGTGTTGAAGAGTCTGAGGAAATTAATGTGTTAAAAACACGGGTGTTTTTTCGAATGGTAATTTGTTGTGGATTTGATTGCCCGCTTTTCAGCTGTTGGATAAATATTAAGGTTAATCCACATACCAAATAAGGTCATATCAGTGTTAAACTTTGTTAATCAACAATGTTGCCTGCAGAGTGAACCAATAACATTGATGTGGAGCGAACTGTAAAGTTAACCAACAGCTGATCTAAGAGCCTTATTTGTAGTTTCGTACAGGAGAGATGACTGTAGACTTTATTTGGCAAACTAGCAATTGGTTTTCAGCTGTTGGATAAATATTAAGGTTAATCCACATATGAAATAAGGTCATATCAGTGTTAAACGTGTTAATCAACAATGTTGCCTGCAGAGTGAACCAATAAAATTGATGTGGACCGAACTTTAAAGTTAACCAACAGCTGATCTAAGAGCCTTATTTGTAGTTTCGTACAGGAGAGATGACTGTAGACTTTATTTGGCAAACTAGCAGTGAGAACTTCCAAGACTCGATTTTCGAACAAAAAGCAATTGAAATTATTTAAGCTAACAATAACATTTTGCTGATTTAATTCACTTAACTTAGCTGTAAGATCTCTGAAATTATTTAAATAAGTTAAATACAGTTTGAAGCAAGTTTAAAATGGGATTTTATTCGGTAGGTATGTAAGTAGGTAGTTGATGTAAATATTTTGACTTCTATGAATCTATGAACACTGTAGTTTTCTGTGCACCTTTTATTTTAATCTAGAGAAGGTACTTCTTGATATAGATTCGATATTTTAAAAGTATTTTGTATTTTCTTCCTTTAGAATCTGTTGTTGTTTACAAATGTCGGGACATTGACCATTAGGCCATTTTTCTACGCGCGTCCCAATATTTTTCTACAATGGAACTGCTGGCTTCCAGGGCTGGACAGGAATTTAGGTGTGCTTGGTTCATGGGAGAGTTAAGGGAACATAAAGGACAGTTGGGAGAATTTTTGATACCTATTCTATGGAGATGTTGGGATAGATAGTCGTGCCCCGTGAGAAGTCGGAAATGAGCGACAGATGCCTTCCTAGGTAAATTAGGAATGATGTCTGGGTTTTTTACAAGCGCCTGCCATTTCTTCCCTTGACTTTCTGCACGGATCCAGGCGCTGTGATTTTTACTGCGGGATTTCACAAGTCTCTTAGTTGAATCGAAAGAAGGCCGGCAAACGGATGTATTTATGATCTTGGTGCCTTTTTTTAGCCAGGTAGTCAGCTTTTTCATTGCCATACAAATCACAGTGAGACGGTATCCATTGTAGTGCTACTGATTTCTTCAATTTTTTAAGTTGTTTGATGTATTCCTTTAGAATCTTAGATATCTTGATTTTCTCTTTTTAAGATGAGTGTTTCATCGCCGTTCTTATTTCGTAGCAAAAAACAACTGTTACTAGTTACACCATTATTTATTTATTCTTCTCTTTTTTCCTAAACATTCCTCTTGCAATTTAATTGCTGGCAACAATGGAACACGCTGGTTAGCTTACCTTTAAGCAAGGTAGCATTCCAGAAGTATTTTGTATTTTCTCCCTTTAGAATCTTAAATATCTTGATTTTCTCTTTTTAAGATGAGTGTTTCATCGCCGTTTTTATTTCGTAGCAAAAAACAACTGCTACTAGTTACACTATTATTATTTATTTATTTTTCTCTTTTTTTCCTAAACATTCCTCTTGCAATTTAATTGCTGGCAACAATGGAACACGCTGGTTAGCTTACCTTTAAGCAAGGTAGCATTCCATGGAGGTATGACTTACGTTGCTGAAAATAAAAGACTCCATAGAAAACGCTATTTTAATTACTTTTTTGTTTCTATTTTATTAGATGTCTGGTTGTTGAACTTTTTTTTTTAATTTAAGACTGGTAAGATCGTATGCATAGAAAGTTTTCTTGTAAAATAACTAAATGTACCAATCTTAAATAGACATTTTATTTACAAATCAATTTAAATACAGATATACATTTATAAACAATAGATACGGGTGTTAGTTATTTTCAATTTGCTTAGCTAAATGTAGCTATGTATTCCCAATAGATCTATGTGGTTCAGCAACGCAACTTTGCGCGTGGTTAGTAACCAGATGGGTGACCATGTGGGCAATCCATAACTCTGCTGGCTTTTTCCGGCCCCATTCAAGTTGGATGAGGTTGGCGTGAGGAGGCGGGTAGTTTGTTGCTGAATGTCATTGAAAACATTAGCAGTTTTACAGTGACGGTAAATCCCTTGAGAGAAGATTCGAACTGCCACAGTGCCACATCCATTTGAAGATGTCAGAAACTTTACAATGTCGAATGTATCTAGATTCGTAGTAGCTTTACCCATCCTTTAGGGCTGTTCGCCCCCAGTGGCCTTTTTGTGTATGAATGTATCTAAATATCTACCAGTTCCTGACAAACCACTGAAGTTAAACAACCCCCTTCGTACATGGTACCTCTAAGGGTGACCATCCTGAACGGATAAGGTTCATTCTTTTGTAAAATAAAATTATGAAATAAATAGGTAAACAAATTTTCCTGTCGACGAAGACTAAAATAAAAAGTCCCATGACACTAAAGTCAACTAATTACCTGTGAAATAGGTGTGACTACCAGGGAATCCATACCAGTCTTAGAGTTGTACACCTTCTGTTTGACAAATCCAGGATCCACCACATAGAATATGCCGTCTATTGTAAGCGAGGTCTCGGCGATGTTGGTAGCAATTACCACCTGAAATATGGATCAGAAATATAATTTCAGTGCCTTAAAATCTCAAACCAGAGCTTTTTCACATTTTTTGTGCATACCATAGCATTACCAAGTTCCTCCGTTGCAATCAATTTCCATATTTCTATACACTAGTAATGCCTTTACTGGTCGCTACTCGATTAATATAGCTACTCAATTCTGTAGTCTTAACTCTAGTTCAGGATGTTTGGAGTAGAAAAAAAAAACAAACAAACAAAAATTATGTACCTTTCTAGATCCGGGGGGTGCTGCCTCAAATATCCGCGTCTGCATTTCACTAGGCAGTGCCGAATATACAGGGAGGATGATAAATTTACTTTTTAAAATTAGACTGGTAAGATCGTATGCATAGAAAGTTTTCTTGTAAAATAACTAAATGTACCAATCTTACATAGACATTTTATTTACAAATCAATTTAAATACAGATATACATTTATAAACAATAGATACTGGTGTTAGTTATTTTCAATTTGCTCAGAGGATGATAAGTTCGGGAACATCGGGGCCCAGGGATTTCATTCGCTCGTACAGGATCTCACAGGCTGTGTCAATCTCTTCCTGACCTGGAATGTTTATTTAATAATCAATTTTAATAGTTAAAAATTAATTGTTCTTCTTTTTCTTCGCCTTCTCCCGTGTTCAGGCGGGGTCGGCGTTTTTCGTCAGCCTCTCGATAGATAGTAGGGTGGTTGCTTTGTTCTGATATTTGATTTTGCTTTGTTCTGATATTTGAGCTTTGTTCTGATATTTGATTTTGATTAGCTCTGAGAGACTTACGCCCCCCTGGTACCAACGTTAGACGTATCCCCGTCGCCACCAGCAACCCTTTCACTTCCCTCTTCGACTATGTCTCCTGTCCCAACTACACATACGAGTTTGGCTCTTGGCTTTCCTTTTCACTCCTGATGGCTTGGAACTTGATCTTAATAATCTCTAAACGCATTTTTCAATACCTTCAGATCTGTATTTTCTCTACAAGTACTTATAGGCACTTCACATTTCTCATGAAATGTATGCCGGAAGCTAGAGTCAAATTTTCGCAATATTTCTGAAGCCTCTTCGATTCCAGGCATTGCTGTCCTGTTGTGTGTAGTAGGTCGATATATGATCGAGAAGAGGTTTGATAGAGGGAACTGTGACAACGGAGGTCTTATCGTTCCGAAATCAAAGAGAGTAGGAGGACAGGATAAAAAGAAAGCCATCCGTTCCGAGAACGAACTTTCTCTGTTTAAAGTAACGTTCCTGGGCGTGAATGTACCTCGCGACCTAGCGTTTACAAGGCTGGTGCGCTACCTTCCAACTTTAAAGCGAATTAGGCTTCTCAAGTGGGCATCGTTATCTCTGACCAAAGGTTTTTCATTTTAAATTGACTATCTTCTCTCTACACGTACAAGAACAGAAGGACTGAAGAAGTAAAATCAGGTGTCACATTCCTGTTGAAAACGTAAATTGTAAACAAATATGTAGCTACTCTGCTTCTGATTTGTCATGTTTTTCCTGCAGGCTATAATAAATTTCTTGCTTTGGCAATAAAAACACGATAATGATTTATTCATTGTTAAATACATACTACCTGCTTACTTTATTATTAATTTAAAGTAAGCAGGTATTTGCCTACTTATGCACAACTTACGTACTTATTACTACCAACATCAGTGGTGTAGTGGTTAGCCCGGTGGACTTCGGATCTGGTGGTTCGAGTCCAAGTCAAGTCGTAAAATTTAGCCTAGTGTATCTAGCGGGAAACGACAGTTGTGACAAGCATTTAAGCTTAACACAATTAAAATTCCTTTCATATTCAAATTGTACCTACAATTTATACCACGGCGCATCGATGGTACTTGGCCTGGCGAACTACCGTGGTGTTTCCGAACATAAATATTATTTCTCATTATCATAATTCGGAAAGAAAGAAAAAATCGCCAAATTTTCCGTCTCTCCCGGGGTTCGAACCTGTGGTCCTTAGTTCCGTCTCCTCCGCACTCTTGATATTCTCCAAGCGTTAGGTTCTTCGTATTTGTTGTACAGGGGTTCGAGTCTCTGGTTCTTCTTGAATTTGCTCAGCTTGGTGGGGTCTGAGAATTTGAAGAACGAAGTAGCTTAACCCATCCTTTAGGGCTGTTCGCCCCCCAGTGGCCTTTTAGTGTATGAATGTATCTAAATATCTACCAGTTCCTGACAAACCCCTGAAGTTAAACAACCCCCTTCGTACATGGTACCTCTAAGGGTGACCATCCTGAACGGATAAGGTTCATTCTCGGAACGGCTGGCTTTCTCCTATCCTGTCTCCCTTTTCTCTCTTCGATTTCGGTACGATAGGACCTTAACAGGTACAGTCCCCTTTATCAAACCTCTTAAAAAAAGTCCCAATTTAATATTATCGTTTCAGAATTTGCTTGACTCTGCCGTGTTGACCATCTGGGGGAAAGAACTAACTTGGCCATTAGGTCTTTAGGAAAATATCCGCCTTGAGCGGGAAACGAATCCACAACCTAGCGCTTCCAAGGTAATCAACTGATTGTGAATTTAATGAGCCTCTTTAGCTGAAACATTGCAAGTTATTACTTTTGATGAAAAAATAATTTTAATGGAGCAGTTGCATTTGGGTAAAATTATGAATAAAAGGTGGATTTCTATGTAAACATTTGTGAAACATCCAAATCTGAGGTCAAAACTCCGAAAAAGTAACTGTAAAAGGTCGAAAATTCTCTAGTTCCTCATTTTTTTCTGGCCTTTAACTTTGAAACCTCACCTAAGTAAGAATAGTAAGATCAACTGGTCTATTTCAGAAACTTGGCTATTAGGTCTTTAGGAATAAATCTTACGTAAAAAAGGTGAAAAGCTGGATTTTCCTTACTTACCGAAAAGTACGTCAGTGTGGATGGTTCTTTCATGAGCCTCATCCAACATAATAACAGAATAATTGTTCAGATCCAAATCCACCAGACACTCTCTGAGTAACATACCGTCTGTCATGTACCTGGAAATACATAGGAAATTAGGAGTAACATACCGTCTGTCATGTACCTGTAAATACATAGGAAATTAGGAAATGATTGGAAGACCTATGACTCCTTTGAGCAGTTGCTTCAGTTCGTTATTTCGTTGGTATCCGATTTCGTTGGTTTCATTTCGTTGGTATCCAAATAGGTACATCTGGGGAATCGCATGCTGTTTTTCCGACCCCACTCAGACTAGGTTATTGTGAGGAGGCGGGTAGTCTGTAGCCAAATGGTGGGGAGGGTAAAGCACTCGAAGAACCAACTTTTTATTATGGATTCTTTTAAGTGGCAGGGTTCTCCTATAGGAGCTCTTACAACAAAACTTCAGATTTATATAGTTAAAAAATAATAATAAAATAGCTAAGCTAAGGTTTGTGTTCAAAATAACGTAGTCTATTCACATCCTAATCCTCTCTCCCTCCATGACTTACTTGATCAGCGTTTCCGAGCTCGTACTCTTTTAAGTGGCAGGGTTCTCCTATAGGAGCTCTTACACCCAAACTTCAGGTTTATATAGTTAAAAAATAATAATAAAATAGTTAAGCCAAGGTTTGTGTTCAAAATAACGTAGTCTAAGTATTTACATCCTAATCCTCTCTCCCTCCATGACTTACTTGATCAGCGTTTCCGAGCTCGTACAATCTTCAAACCGGATCGTGTATCCCACCTCCTGTCCCAGCCGACACCCAAACTCCTCAGCCACTCGCTTAGCCACAGACATAGCCGCTACTCGGCGAGGCTGGGTACACCCTATCTTACCGCGTGCTGTAAACCCGGCCTCGGCTAGGTACTGGGTGATCTGAGTGGTTTTTCCCGAACCGGTTTCCCCGATGACGATCAGGATTTGGTTGTCTGAGACTGCCTGGAGGAGAGAAATCACAGAGGGTGTTAATCATTCGAAATGAACCGAAATGAAGTCAAGACTAAAAGCCAATCTTTTTTTAAAGATGTTTGATAGAAGGAACTGTAACTGCTAAGGTCTTATCGTCCCGAAGTGGAAGAGAGAAGGAAGACAGGATAGGAGAAAGCCAGCCGTTCCGAGAACGAACATTATTCGTTCAGGATAAAATCCGCCCCGGGCGGGATGAGACTGCCTGGAGGAGAGAAAACACAAAGGGTGTAAATCAGTTAATCCAAAGTTTAGGAAATGCTGACCTGTGTAAATCAAATGGGTGACGTCAAAGAAAGCCTTTGACACTGTGGTAACTCTCAGTGGTAAGATCGGCCATAAGTGGACCGAAATCAAGTCAACATAGGACTAGAATCCAAACAATCGAAATGGACCGAGCTAAAGTCCACGTCAGCCAGTTTGGTTGTCCGAGACGGCCTGGAGGAGAGAAACCACAAAGGGTGTAAATCAGTTAATCCAGAGTTTACGAAATACTGGACTGTGTAAATCAAATGGGTGACGTCAAAGAAAACCCTTGACACTGTGTTAACTCTCAGTGGTAAGATCGGCCATAAGGGGACCGAAATCAAGTCAACATAGGACTAGAATCCGACCAATCGAAATGGACCGAGCTAAAGTCCACGTCAGCCAGTCTAGTTAGCTAGGAGGGTGTCCGCCCGGGGCTAACATTATCCTAAACAGCCTAGTTAGCTAGGAGGGTGTCCGCCCGGGGCTAACATTATCCTAAACAGATAAGGTTCGTTTTCGGAAGGGCTGGGGCTTTCTCCCATCCTGTCTTCTTTCGCTCTTAGCTTTCGGGATGATAAGATCTCCGTTGCTAAAATTTACAATAGTTACAGTATCCATTTTTTTTCTCCAAGAGATTGCCCAAAAAAGGACAAATACATATTGAACACAACAACATACCTTGATGGATGATGGACCTCAAATCCATGTGAAAGTGGAAGTTTATTTACTTATTTTTTCAAGAAGATAATCAGTTCATAAAGGAAAAATATTGAACACAAAAGGACATACCTTGATGAGTTCATCTTTGAGTTTGTATATGGGTAAACTCTGCCTCTGCTCCACTATGGTAAGGTTGGTCTTCTTACCGAATGAATTACAGTTCAATCGCCTAAAATTTACAATAGTTAAAGTATCCATTTTTTTTTCTCCAAGAGATTGCCCAAAAAAGGGCAAATACATATTGAACACAACAACATACCTTGATGGACCTCAAATCCATGTGAAAGTGGATGTTTATTTACTTATTTTTTCAAGAAGATAATCAGTCCATAAAGGAAAAATATTGAACACAAAAAGACTTACCTTGATGAGTTCATGTTTGAGTTTGTATATGGGTAAACTCTGTCTCTGCTCCACTATGGTAAGGTTGGTCTTCTTACCAAATGAACTCTTCTTGCCTCCTATAACATGTTTCTTCCACTCTGGTAGATCCTGGTTAGTTAGACCTATACCACGCATGTTGGCCGCTAGACCTCTGTTGTCACCTGAAACATAGAGTAGGGAATCAATATGGATGGAGTAGTAAAACATGCCTTGTTTGTCCTGATCGCATAGGACTGACAATTACCTTCACTTTGAAAATTGACTTCTAATTGGTTCAAAGGTTTTCGCACCTGTGGCATTGAGTTAAATTAATAATAATAAAGATGAGTGTTTCACCGCCAATAGGACTGACAATTACCTTCACTCTGAAAATTGACTTCTAATTGGTTCAAAGGTTTTCGCACCTGTGGCATTGAGTTAAATTAATAATAATAAAGATGAGTGTTTCACCGCCGTTTTTATTTCGTAGCAAATTAAACAACTGCTACATTAGAAACATGTGGTCTGTGTCGTACCATCCCCATACCATTAATTAGACTTAGGCCCGGTTTCTGACAAGACGAAACTCGAGAGTTTGAGCTCTCTAACCGCGGAGTTTGCAAAAAGTGCGTTTCTAACAATATACTTCTTCGAAATTCCGCAATTTTAGCGCTAGTGTCGTTGTTGATTTTGAACCACGCGTTTGTTCCTCGGTTAAGACCTAAACCGAGGAGTTTCATTTCCATTTGTTTACATTTTGAGTTTTGATTGTTGTGATTTTTTTTTTTTACTTTCTATTACCCTTATGTTTTTATTATTATTTTTTTAAACATTATTCTTACCTTTTATATTATTATTGGATAGATTTGTAAAATAAAGTTATGAAATAAATAGGTAAACAAATTTTCCTGTTGACGAAGACTAAAATAGAAAGTCCCATGACACTAAAGTCAACTAATTACCTGTGAAATAGGTGTGACTACCAGGGAATCCATACCAGTCTTGGAATTGTACACCTTCTGTTTGACAAATCCAGGATCCACCACATAGAATATGCCGTCTATTGTAAGCGAGGTCTCGGCGATGTTGGTAGCAATGACCACCTGAAATATGTATCAGAAATTTAATTTCAGTGCCTTAAAATCTCAAATTATTTGTGTTAAACCAGAGCTTTTTCACATTTTTTGTGCATACCATAGCATTACTAAGTGCCTCCTTTTCAATCAACTTCCATATTTCATAAATTTTATTACCTCAAATCTCAAATTATTTGTGGTAAAGCAGAGCTTTTTCACAACTTTTGTGAATATCATAGCATTAGCATTACCAAGTTCCTCCTTTGCAATCAATTTCCATATTTCTATAATCTTTTTACACTAGTAATGACGCCACTGGTCGCTACTCGATTATGTAGCTACTCAATTCTCTAGTCTTAACTCTAGTTCAGGATATTTGGAGTAGAAAAAAAAAACAAACAAACAAAAATTTTGTACCTTTCTAGATCCGGGGGGTGCTGCCTCAAATATCCGCGTCTGCATTTCACTAGGCAGTGCCGAATATACAGGGAGGATGATAAGTTCGGGAACATCGGGGCCCAGGGATTTCATTCGCTCGTACAGGATCTCACAGGCTGTGTCAATCTCTTCCTGACCTGAAATGTTTATTTAATAATCAATTTTAATAGTTAAAAATTAATTCTTCTTCTTTTTCTTCGCCTTCTCCCGTGTTCAGGCGGGGTCGGCGTTTTTCGTCAGCCTCTCGATAGGTAGATAATAGGGTGGTTGCTTTGTTCTGATATTTGATTGTGGGTATAAAAAAATTAGGAGTGGATGCCTTCGCACTCACCCTTTACCATTTTTTTTTTTTTTTTTTTTGCAAAATAAATTTTAGGCTGG
>NW_007378800.1:85838-87390 GCF_000475195.1 Diaphorina citri
AAAACCCTGAGGGATGTCTCGGGTTGCTTCGGGTTCCGCCATATTCTAATTTTATTGAGGGAAATGAAAAAAAAAAAAAAATGTTTCGTAATTTCTCCACTAGATGTCGTCATGTTTGTTTAATTTCCATTTTACCCCCACTCCTGACGCAGAGTGAACAGACCTGAAGTCAACATTAGCCAGCCTAGTTAGGTTGGAGTCTTAGAGGGTAGTACGCCTGCCCTGTAAGCATCAGGTTGCGGTTACTAAACAGGTAAGGTTCCTTCTCGGAGCGGCTAGCTTTCTCCTGTTATCCTTCTCTCTCTCTCTCTCTCTCTCTCTCTCTCTCTCTCCGATTTCGAGACGAGAAGACCTTCGTAGGTACAGTTCCTCTTATCTAAACTCCTGAAAACACAGTAGTCACGGTATTTTTTTTTTTTCTAAGGGATTTCCCAAAAAGGGACAAATATTGAACACAAAAAAGACTTACCTTGATGAGTTCATCTTTGAGTTTGTATATGGGTAAACTCTGCCTCTGCTCCACTATGCCGCGACCTAGCGTTTACATGGTAGACGAGCTACTTTCCAAATTCCAAGCCTAACTAGGCTTGCAATGTTTGATTTTATTATTATTTTTTCATTTCAGTGCCTACTTTTTTCAGCATCTAGCTGGCTTCGAACTAATAAAACAGAAAGTCACTTACCGTTCTCTATTGGCTAGTAAAGTGTTACTGGATGGGTTCAAGTCTTCCCCAGTCTCTTGATCTACGTCTTTCATTGCCAGTGATATCTTCTGGCCTGTCATTGACAGAACTTTCACCTGAAACCAGAACCAGAGATCTTTTAAAAAGGGGTTTGATAGAGGGAACTGTAACTACCAAGGTTTTATCGTCCCCAAATCGCAGAGAGAAGGAAGACAGGACAGGTGAAAGCCAGCCGTTCCGAGAAGGAACATTATCCGTTCAGGATAAAATGCGCCCCGGGCGAGAATCTAACCCGCGGCCTAGCGCTTCCAAGGCAGGCGCACTACTAACCAAGCTGGCTAAAGTAACCAGGGAGATGGTTAGAAAATTCAAGATAATTAATCAGCCCACCTCTGTGGCTCCTTTAGTTGAGAGCACTAACTCCGCGAGAGCACTAACTCCGCGATGGCGGGTTCGAATCCCGACCAGGGCAGAAAATTTGACCAAACTTTTTCATTCACGGATATGGATGTAAAATTGTAAAGGAATGTGGTGCAAAATAAAAAGGTGAATTCTTCTTCTTTACCTTTTTCCGTGTACAGACGGGGTCGGCGTTTTTCGTCAGCCTCTCATTCAGCCCTAACTAGGGTGATTGCTTTGGGCTGACATTTGGTTTTGGTTACAAATTTTACGAGTGGATGCCCTTCGCACTCAACCTTTGCTATTTCTTCAACAAAGGGGAATTCAGGATGGTGTGCTCCCTGTATAAAGTCTCCGGTCAGACTAAGCTGGACTAATCCCTGTTGAATGTGCCCCAGCCAGATAAATAAATCATAATAAATTAACTATCTCACCTTAACTCGCATTCCCTTGGACACCACATCCGTCAC
>NW_007378801.1:0-10902 GCF_000475195.1 Diaphorina citri
CAGTACTGCGAATTTGTCCTGATTTTGCATTTTTAATTGCAGTTAAAATATCAGAATTTAACGTACCGTCTTTTATATTTGGCATTAAACCTTTTGGTCCAAGAATTTTACCTAAAGAACTAACTATATGCATACTTTCAGGAGAAGCGATTACTAAATCACAAGATACTTCATTAGATTTAATTTTTTGAGCCAAATCTTCCATTCCAACAATATCTGCTCCAGCTATTTTAGCTTGCTCATATTTTTCTTTAGGAACAAATGCCGCAATATAAATCTTTTTACCTGTACTAAATGGCAACACAATTGAACCACGTACTATTTGATCAGATCTTTTGATATTAACATTTAAATGAATCGAAATATCAATTGATTCATCAAATTTTGCAGTTGCTGCTTCCTTGATTAAAGTAATAGCACTATCAAAAGAATATATTTTATTTTTATCAAACTTTAATTTATGTTTATTGATACATTTAGATAATTTTTTCATTCAAATCCTTCCACTATAATTCCCATAGAACGCGCTGAACCAGCAATAGTGCGCATAGCAGCTGAAATAGAGGCAGCCGTAAGATCTACATTTTTAATAGTCGCAATTTCTTTGATTTGTAAATATGTTAATTTACCTACTTTATCTGAATGAGGCTTCGCTGAACCTTTTTGAATTCCAGCAGCTTTTTTAATTAAAAAAGTTACTGGTGTTACTTTTTTTTTAAAAGTAAAAGATTTATCAGAAAATACTGTAATTATAACAGGAATTGGAGTACCTAATTCTATTCCTTGTGTTTGTGCATTAAAATTTTTACAAAATTCCATGATATTCAAACCACGTTGACCTAATGCCGGACCAATTGGAGGAGATGGATTAGCTTTTCCAGCTGGAATTTGTAATTTAATAAAACCAGTAATTTTTTTTACCATAATTTTTATTGTTAATTATAAGAAAATTACACAAAAGATACAAAAAATTATATTTTTTCAACCTGATTAAATTCAAGTTCAACCGGAGTTGCTCGACCAAATATAGTAACCGATACACGAACACGAGATTTTTCATAATTAACTTCTTCTATATTTCCACTAAAATCAGTAAATGGACCATCTTTTATACGAACTAATTCATCCAATTGATAAAGGATTTTCGGTCGAGGTTTTTCTACACCTTTTTTTATTTGTTTTAAGATTTCTTCAATCTCTTTTGAGGAAATTGGAGTTGGACGATTTGATTTTCCTCCAATAAAACCAGTAACTTTTTTAGTATTTTTTACTAAATGCCAACTTTCATCTGTCATTTCCATTTCAATTAAAACATAACCTGGAAAAAAACGTTTCTTAATTACTGATTTCTGATTTTTCTTAACATCAACTATTTCTTCAGTAGGAACTAAAATTCTACCAAATTTTTTTTGCATACCTAATTTATTAATACGTTCTATCAATTTTCGTTGAACATTTTTCTCCATCCCAGAATAAGAATGAATAACATACCAACGTTTCTTATTATTTATAGATCTCTCTATGTATTCCTTACCTTTATCTATATTTATTTTATTACTATTAACTATTTCCTTAGTTAATAAATTATCTTGTATAAACTGTTGAACTACATTCATATTATTTTTTTTATCTTAAAATTAAGTTGTATAAAAAAAATTCAAGAAATTTATCAACGCTACGCAAAAAAAATGCCATAAATAAAACAAAAGAAAATACAGTAATTGTCATTTGTATTGTTTCTTTAGGTTTTGGCCAAACAATTTTTTTAACTTCGCATAATGATTCTTTTATAAATTTTATAAAAAGTATTTTCTTTTCTATAGTGTATATCAATATAAATTCCAGTAAAAAACTAATAATTAATATTAATATAGAAAAAAAAGTAAATTTTTTATACAACATACAAAAAACTGAAGTACTAATTATTGCCAAAAAAATAACTAATAAAAATTTGATTTTATCACTAAAAATACTAAAAATTTTTATAAAATAATTAGACATTTTAATACCTTAACATGCTAAATATGGCAGGGGCAGACGGCATCGAACCGCCAACCTTTGGTTTTGGAGACCAATGCTCTGCCAATTGAGCTATACCCCTTTATAAAAATAAATAAAATATAAATCTCTTATTTTTAAAAAATTAACATATAATTTTTATTCAATAATCTTAACAACAACTCCCGCGCCAACAGTTCTACCGCCTTCGCGAATAGCAAAACGTAAACCTTCCTCCATGGCAATTGGATTAATCAATCGCACCGTAATTAACACATTATCTCCCGGCATTACCATTTCTTTATTTTTTGGCAATTCAATTGAACCTGTTACATCAGTAGTTCTAAAATAAAACTGAGGACGATAATTACTAAAAAACGGAGTATGGCGACCTCCTTCATCTTTTGATAAAGCATAAATTTCACCAGTAAAATGCTTATGTGGTTTAATTGATCCAGGTTTAGCTAAAACTTGTCCTCTTTCTACATCTTCACGTTTTGTTCCGCGCAATAATAATCCAATATTATCACCAGCTTGCCCTTGATCTAATAATTTACGAAACATTTCTACACCAGTACATGTTGTTTTTACAGTATCCTTAATACCAATTATTTCTAATTCCTCTCCAACCCTTACAATACCCCGTTCAACACGACCAGTTACTACTGTACCTCTACCTGATATAGAGAAAACATCTTCAACTGGCAATAAAAAAGCACCGTCTATTGCTCGATTAGGAGTAGGAATATAAGTATCTAAAGCTTTAGATAAAGATAAAATTGATTGCTCACCTAACGGACCTGTATCACCTTCTAAGGCTAGTTTTGCTGAACCTTTAATTATTGGTATATCATTTCCAGGAAATTCATACTTATTTAATAATTCTCTAATTTCTATTTCAACTAATTCCAATAATTCTTCATCATCCACCATATCTGCTTTATTTAAAAAAACAACAATATACGGTACACCCACTTGACGAGCTAATAAAATATGCTCACGTGTCTGAGGCATTGGTCCATCAGCAGCAGAACAGACTAAAATAGCCCCATCCATTTGTGCTGCTCCTGTAATCATATTTTTTATATAATCAGCGTGTCCAGGGCAATCAACATGAGCATAATGTCTAGCCTTTGTTTCATATTCTATATGAGCGGTATTAATTGTAATACCCCGAGCTTTTTCTTCCGGTGCTGCATCTATTTGATCATAAGATTTTGCTTCACCACCAAATTTTTTTGATAATACAGTTGCAATTGCGGCTGTTAATGTAGTTTTTCCATGGTCAACATGACCTATTGTTCCAACATTTATATGCGGCTTAGTTCGTTCAAATTTACTTTTTGCCATTTTATACTCCTAACAATTTTACGAGAATATACAGAAAAAGTATCTTACTTTAAATATGTTTTTCATCTAGAATTTTTATAAAAAAGAAAATTAAAATTTATATCTCAATGCCCTTGACGTGAATTGAACACGTGACCTCTCCCTTACCAAGGGAGTGCTCTACCATTGAGCCACAAGGGCAGTAACTTATTAATAATAAGAAAAATGGAGCGGGTGAAGGGAATCGAACCCTCGTCTTAAGCTTGGAAGGCTTTAGCTCTGCCATTAAGCTACACCCGCGAATATGAAAATATTTAGGAAAATAAATTAATTTAATTATTTTGTGCTTTACTTTTTGGAGAGGGCTGGATTCGAACCAACGAACTCATAAGAGGGCAGATTTACAGTCTGCTGCCATTAACCACTCGGCCACCTCTCCTTTTGAACAGATTAAATAAAATTAATAATGATTTAATAAAAAAAGTTTTTTAAAATAATATTAAAATTATATCATTAAGTTGTTTTAACATCAAAAAAATATTATTAAAATTTTTATTGTATAAACATAAAAATTTATGTATATTAATAATTATTTTACTTCAATAGATTAAAAATTTTAAAATTTAAAAAATGAATTAAATTAATTTTTAAATAAAAATATCAAAAAATTGATAAAATAAATGTAAAAAATTGATGAAATAAATATAAAAATAAATCTCAACAATCTATTAATCTATAATTTTTTTATATAAATTCTATATGAAACATTTAGATATTTTAATACCGTTTGGATTATTACCGCTTGAGATAGCTAATAATTTTATTGATAAATATCAAATATCTTCTTTATCTTCTTTATCAATTTTACTCACAAAAAGTTTAATAAAAACTCAATTAATTAATCCATTTTCTAGAGCACTTGCTCATGAAAATTGGGTAGCGCAAACTTTAGGATTGATTTCTTGCAATAATTTTTTTAATTCAAAAATTTTTTCTCAATTAAATTTTAGTTATTATAATAATTTATCTATTGCTCATATGGCTATGTATATGCTAGGAATTCCAATTCTAAAAGGTTATTGGTTTTTAATAAATCCAGTACATATTCATGTTGGATCTAATTGTTTAATACTAACAGATACACGGAAATTATATTTAACACATCAATCATCATTTATTTTATTCAAAATAGCTGAATCTATATTTTCTAAAAATGGATATTCTATTATATATGGAGATGCTAACAATTGGTTTATAAGAGCAGATAATTGGAAAAAATTAATTACAGCAACACCAAATGCTGCCAGTGAACAGAATATTAAAAATTGGATACCTAAAGGAAAAGGACATAAAGATTGGCTAAAATTACAAAATGAAATACAAATGAATTGGTTTAATCATAAAGTTAATATAGAAAGAGAAAATATTGGGTTAAAAAAAATTAATTCATTATGGTTATGGGGAGGATCTGATTTTAAAAAATCTTTTAATATTATTAAGAATTTTTCTAATATCCCTATTTATGATTCTTGTTTTAATCTTTCTGGATGGATGAAATTATTTAATAAATACTTATGTAATAATAAAAATAATATACTAGAAAAAATAATACAAAAACCTGGATCACGCGCTTTAATAATACTTGATGAATTAATTGAACCTAGTATTTTAAATGAATGGAGTTATTGGATAAAATGTATTAAAAAATTAGAAAAAAACTTGTTCACTAAATTACTTCAAAAATTAAATAATGGATCTTTAAAATCGCTTAAATTAATTTTAACTAAACGAAATAAAATTACTCAATTTAATTGCAATCGTAATATTCTACGAAAATTTTGGATTAAACCAAATTTAAAAAATTTATTATAAATAAATTTATATTTATAATTAATTAAATAATTTATAAAATTTTACTTTTTTAAAAAAATGGAATCAGAATACTTAAATAGCATCAAGATAAAATTAAATAATATAAGTAATAAGATGATTGAACTACGGAGATATCTTTGACTTTGATAAAAAATTTAAAAAACTTGATATAATTAATAATAAACTTAAATTCCCTGACATTTGGAAAAATCAAGAATATATAAAAAAACTTAGAAAAGAAAAAAAAAAATTAGAACATATTGTTTTAAATTTAATTAAAATTGAAGAAGAAATATCTTATAATCGTGATTTATTTGAAATTATATGTATAGAAAAAGAAGAAAATATGTTAAAAGAAATTGAGGATAATACTAATAAATTAAACAATAAAATAAAGGAAATAGAATTCCATCAATTTTTTAACGATCCATTGGATTTTAATAATTGTTTTATTGATATTCAATCCGGGGCCGGGGGAATTGAAGCACAAGATTGGGCCTCTATGTTACTTCGTCAATATTTACGTTATTGCGAAAGAAAAGGTTTTATAGTTGAAATTCTCGAGAAGTCAAATGGTGAAATAACGGGTATTAAAACCGTAACATTAAAAATTAAAGGAAAATATGCTTATGGTTTTCTTAAATCAGAATCAGGTATACACAGATTAGTTCGTAAATCACCTTTTGATTCTTCTAATAATCGTCACACTTCATTTTCCAGTTTATTTGTATACCCAGAAATAAATAATTTAATCAATATTAACATTAATCCTGCTGATTTACGAATAGACACCTATCGTGCATCAGGAGCAGGAGGGCAGCATATTAACAAAACTGATTCAGCTGTTCGTATTACACATATTCCAACTGGTATTGTTGTTCAATGTCAAAATGATCGCAGTCAACATCGCAATAAATCTGAAGCATGGGATATGCTAAAATCTAAATTATATAAACTAAAATTACAATATCAAATAAAAGAAAAAAAAAAATTAGAAGATACAAAAAAAGATATTAAGTGGGGGTATCAAATTCGTTCGTACGTATTAGATAAATCAAGAATTAAGGATTTAAGAACTAATTTAGAGACTAAAAATATAAAAGATATTTTAGATGGAGATTTAGATAATTTTATCATTGCCTCATTAAAACAACATTTATTAAACAAAATAACTAAAAATTAAAAAATACTATTATGGATGAAAATACTATAATTTCTGAGAGACGTAATAAATTAAATTTATTACGAAAAAAAGGTTTTGCATTTCCTAATGATTTTTATCCAATACATAATGCTAATGATTTACATATACATTATGATAATACTGAAAATTTTATATTAAAACAAAAATCAATTTTTACTATAGTTGCCGGACGAATAATGCTCAAAAGAGTTATGGGGAAAATTTCATTTATCATGTTACAAGATACATCCGGTCCAGATTCTAATGGTAAAATTCAATTATACATTTCTAACGAAATTATTGGTAAAAATTTATATACTGATTTCAAAAATTATGATATAGGAGATATTATTGGAGCAAAAGGAACTTTATTCAAAACTAATACAGGAGAATTATCTATAAAAGTATCATCACTAAAATTAATTACTAAATCATTACGACCACTTCCTAATAAATTTCAAAAATTATCTAATCAAGAAATTAAATATCGTCACCGTTATATTGATTTAATTATAAATGAAAATACGCGAAAAGTTTTTAAAAAAAGAACGCAAATAATTTCTTCTATTAGACACTTTATGGAAAAAAATGATTTTATGGAAGTTGAAACACCAATATTACATAATAAACCTGGGGGAGCTATAGCTAAACCATTTATTACTCATCATAATTCTCTTAACATGAAAATGTTTTTAAGAATAGCTCCAGAATTATATCTAAAACGTCTTATAATTGGAGGATTTAATAAAATTTTTGAGATTAATAAAAATTTTCGTAATGAAGGAATTTCACCTAGACATAATCCTGAATTTACAATGATAGAATTTTATGCTGCTTATACAAATTATATTTGGTTAATGAAATTTACAGAAAAAATGATTAAAAAAATAATAATGGATTGTATAGGTACCACTAAAATAGATTACCAAGGTCGTTTACTTGATTTTAGTAAATCATTTGAAAAATTAACTATTATTGAAGCTATAAAAAAATATACACCTCAATACAACGAAATAGATTTACAAAATAAATTATTTCTAAAATCTGAATTAAAAAAAATTAATCCAAAATTTAATCAAAAAAAAATATTAAATAATTTAAAAAAAGATATATTACAACTCATGTTATTTGAAGAAACTACCGAAACAAAACTTTGGAATCCAACTTATATTACTAATTATCCTACTGAAATTTCACCATTAGCTAGAAAATCAAATATAGAAAATAATAATATAACAGAACGTTTTGAGTTATTTATTATTGGAAATGAAATTGCTAATGGTTTTTCTGAATTAAATGATCCTGAAGAACAATCTGTTCGCTTTAAAAATCAAATTGATTTAAAAAATGAAATTAATGGAGAGTTATCTTCTTATTATGATACAGATTATATTCATGCATTAGAATATGGTATGCCACCAGCTTCTGGTTGTGGAATTGGTGTTGATCGTTTAATTATGTTATTAACTAACTCAAAAAACATTCGTGATGTCATTCTATTTCCTCATCTTCGAAACGAAAATTAAATTTATTTACGTTTTATAAAAAAAATAAATTCATTATTTTTTTTTATTTTTTTTAACAAAATATTTCCTGTTTGTATAGAAAAAATATTAATATCTTCAAAAATATTAATATCCGTTGCTGTAATACGTAAAATTTCTCCATGCGACATTTTTGATAAAATTTTTTTAGTTCTTAAAATAGGTATAGGACAATACAAACCCCTCAAATCAAGATCTTTATGAAATTTCATAATTTTTATTATTCAATATATTTAGTTAAATTTAATTTCTTTTTCACCCCAAATTTCTTCTAAGTTATACATATTTCTAATATATGGATTCATAATATGAATAATTATATCCCCTAAATCTAATAAAAGCCATTCGCTAGATTTTTTACCTTCTATATTTACAATATTATTATTTATATTTTTAATATTCTTACGTATTGATACAGCTAATGCATTAATTTGTCGTTTAGAACTTCCAGAAGCAATAGTAATTCTATCAAATAAATTAGTTAAATTAGATGTATCATATACCTTTATATCTTGTGCCTTAATATCTTTTAGTATTTTAATAACTATTATTTGTCGTTTATTAATATTCATTTAATCATAAAATTTAAATTCAATTAAAATTTAATAAAATAAAAATAAAACTATGTAGTATAAAAATGCTTTTTATAAATAAACCGTGAAAGATCGCTAATTATAATTTAATTAGTAGTTGTAATTAACATAATTTTTATCGCTTAAAATTTTATGTTAAAAAATAAACGTATTCCTAATAAAACATATAATTTCATGCATTTTAAACATATATTAATTAATTCTTTTCAAAATCAATAGCATTTTATAAATTATATAGTTAAATAATTTATTATTACCGATATATACTTTAAAATTATTATTTTTGCTAAAATAATAATAAAAAAATCATATCCTTTAAAAAACCAATATATCTGAAATATTTATATATTATTCAACTTTTAGAATACAAAATTAATAAAAATACCAAAAATTATAAATAGTCCAGATTATACTTACTTCAGCAAGTAAATCCAATTACTATATAAATACAAAAAAATCAATATAATCCTACCAATAAAATTCGTAATACAACATGGAAATAAATAAAAAATTAGTAAAAGTTTTATTTAAATAACGTAAATTTAAATTAGATTTAATTAATTAATAAAACAATTAATAAATTTTTATAACTAATAACGTTATACAAAATATAATAATTTTAATTTAAATAATATTTCGTAATTTTAGTTAAGCACTAAATTTTTAAATATTTTTAAACATATAATTTTTATTCAATAATCTTAACAACAACTCCCGCGCCAACAGTTCTACCGCCTTCGCGAATAGCAAAACGTAAACCTTCCTCCATGGCAATTGGATTAATCAATCGCACCGTAATTAACACATTATCTCCCGGCATTACCATTTCTTTATTTTTTGGCAATTCAATTGAACCTGTTACATCAGTAGTTCTAAAATAAAACTGAGGACGATAATTACTAAAAAACGGAGTATGGCGACCTCCTTCATCTTTTGATAAAGCATAAATTTCACCAGTAAAATGCTTATGTGGTTTAATTGATCCAGGTTTAGCTAAAACTTGTCCTCTTTCTACATCTTCACGTTTTGTTCCGCGCAATAATAATCCAATATTATCACCAGCTTGCCCTTGATCTAATAATTTACGAAACATTTCTACACCAGTACATGTTGTTTTTACAGTATCCTTAATACCAATTATTTCTAATTCCTCTCCAACCCTTACAATACCCCGTTCAACACGACCAGTTACTACTGTACCTCTACCTGATATAGAGAAAACATCTTCAACTGGCAATAAAAAAGCACCGTCTATTGCTCGATTAGGAGTAGGAATATAAGTATCTAAAGCTTTAGATAAAGATAAAATTGATTGCTCACCTAACGGACCTGTATCACCTTCTAAGGCTAGTTTTGCTGAACCTTTAATTATTGGTATATCATTTCCAGGAAATTCATACTTATTTAATAATTCTCTAATTTCTATTTCAACTAATTCCAATAATTCTTCATCATCCACCATATCTGCTTTATTTAAAAAAACAACAATATACGGTACACCCACTTGACGAGCTAATAAAATATGCTCACGTGTCTGAGGCATTGGTCCATCAGCAGCAGAACAGACTAAAATAGCCCCATCCATTTGTGCTGCTCCTGTAATCATATTTTTTATATAATCAGCGTGTCCAGGGCAATCAACATGAGCATAATGTCTAGCCTTTGTTTCATATTCTATATGAGCGGTATTAATTGTAATACCCCGAGCTTTTTCTTCCGGTGCTGCATCTATTTGATCATAAGATTTTGCTTCACCACCAAATTTTTTTGATAATACAGTTGCAATTGCGGCTGTTAATGTAGTTTTTCCATGGTCAACATGACCTATTGTTCCAACATTTATATGCGGCTTAGTTCGTTCAAATTTACTTTTTGCCATTTTATACTCCTAACAATTTTACGAGAATATACAGAAAAAGTATCTTACTTTAAATATGTTTTTCATCTAGAATTTTTATAAAAAAGAAAATTAAAATTTATATCTCAATGCCCTTGACGTGAATTGAACACGTGACCTCTCCCTTACCAAGGGAGTGCTCTACCATTGAGCCACAAGGGCAGTAACTTATTAATAATAAGAAAAATGGAGCGGGTGAAGGGAATCGAACCCTCGTCTTAAGCTTGGAAGGCTTTAGCTCTGCCATTAAGCTACACCCGCGAATATGAAAATATTTAGGAAAATAAATTAATTTAATTATTTTGTGCTTTACTTTTTGGAGAGGGCTGGATTCGAACCAACGAACTCATAAGAGGGCAGATTTACAGTCTGCTGCCATTAACCACTCGGCCACCTCTCCTTTTGAACAGATTAAATAAAATTAATAATGATTTAATAAAAAAAGTTTTTTAAAATAATATTAAAATTATATCATTAACAGTACTG
>NW_007378801.1:10949-48613 GCF_000475195.1 Diaphorina citri
CTTATTACCAAAATTAATAGCAACTCTTAATTCTCTCATGATACGAGTACATATTTTACCTCGTTTAGCATCAACTATTAATTTTTTTCTTTTTATGTTAGCCCATTTACTATGTCCAGCCATAATAAAAATTTTATATATTTAAAAAAAATAAATGTATAATTAGAAAAATTTTATTTTTAAAAATAATTTTATTTAACTTGATTTATTGTATATCGTGGAATTTCAATAGTTAAATCTGATGATCCTAATATTACCTGACAAGATAATCTTGAATTTTCTTCTAGACCCCATGCTTTATTTAACATATCTTCTTCTACTTCATTAGCTTTATTTATTTCATTAAAACCTTCTCTAATAATTACATGGCAAGTAGCACATGCACAAGATTTTTCGCATGCATGCTCAATAAAAATTGAATTTTTTAATAACGCATCACATAAAGAGATACCAGAATTTTCATTAAAAATCGCACCATCTTCACAAAGAACAGGATGAGGTAAAACAATAACTTGTGGCATACAAATTTATTTTTTAAAAGTTTATTATTGAAAATATTAAATTTAATCTTTTTATTTTTTGATATTTTTTACTTTTATTTATAACAATATATCGCTATTAAAATAAAAAACATTTTTACAAATATGTTACTATAAAATTTTACTTTTTCAAAATTCTATTTTTAATTTTTATTAAATTTTTAATATAATAATTATTTATCTTTTAAATTACTTTTTATCTCATCTAAATTCATATTATAAAACGGTTTAATAGTAATAAATTTTTTTTTTCCAGATATCTTTTCGTATGCAAAAATCGATAATAAACCATCCGCATCAACTTGATAAGTTACTTTTATACGAGCTCTACCAGCCGGCATAGGAGGAATATCGCGCAACTCAAAATTTGCCAAAACCTGACAATTTTTAACTAATTCATCTTCACCTTGAACCACTTTAATAGCTATTGCAGTTTGATTGTCTTTAAATGTTGTAAATTCACCAGAATAAGAACATGGAATAGTAGTATTTCGAAAAATAATTTTTTCTACTAAACCACCAATAGTTTCAATACCTAAAGATAAGGGAATTACATCCAGTAAAAGAAAATTATCATCAATACCTCGATTTCCGGATAAAAAATTAGCTTGAATTGCTGCACCAAATACTACAGCTTTATCTGGATCTATACTTGTTAATAAAGTAGTTTTAAAAAAATTACTAACTCCTTCATGAATATGCTTCATACGAGTAGAACCACCAACTAATATAACATTATTAATATCTTTAATGGTTAAGTTAGCATCCATTAATGCTTTGCTAGAAAGTAAAATAGTCCTATTAACCAAATGCTGTGTTATTGTAAAAAATTGTTTCATATCAATAGTTATATTAACTATTTTTTTATCACTTAATTTAACATTTAATTTAACACTAGATTGATATGATAATAATTCTTTAATTTCACGAGACTTGATCATTAAGATATTAACATCTTTATACGATAATTTTTTTAAGAAAGCATTTTTTACAATCCAAGAAAACAAACAATAATCAAAATCATCTCCACCAAGATTTGAATCACCCCCAACAGATAAAACTTTAAATACACCATTCTTAAATTTTAAAATTGAAATATCAAAAGTCCCACCACCAAGATCATATACAGCAAAAATACCTTCAAAAATATTTTTATCTAATTTATAAGCTATAGCAGCAGAAGTTGGTTCATTTAACAAACGTAATACATTTAATCCTGCTAATTTTGCAGCATTTTTGGTAAATTGTCTTTGAATATCATTAAAATAAGCGGGGACAGTAATAACCGCTCCAAATATTCTATTATTAACAGCATTTTCAGCTATCTTTTTTAAAGTAATAAAAATTTGAGCTGATATTTCAATTGGACTTTTTATTCCAGAAATAGTTTTAATATGTAACATTCCAAATTTATTTTGAAAATCATAAGGAAAACTATTTGTATTAATATTTTTTAAATCACGCGCTATAAAACGTTTAATAGAAGAAATAGTATTTTTTGGATCAATATTTTGTGTTATTTTGGCTTTTTTCCCAACATATATTTTTCCATCAGGAAGATAACGGACAATTGATGGTATAAGAAAATAACCATACTTATCTTTTAATACTTCTGGAATATTGTTTCGAACTATTGCTACTAATGAATTAGTAGTTCCAAAATCAATTCCAATTGAAACGCATTTATTTTTAACTGATATATCATCAGGTTCTGAGATTTGAAGTAATGCCATAAATTTAACTATATTTCACTATATTATTGAGTTATATTCATTAACATAAATGCATTATTAATTTCAATATTAAATTTTTTTAAGAACATTAATTTGTGTATATTTAATATTGCAGAATTATACTGATTTTTATTAATAAAATTTTCTATAATTCTCATTTCTTTTTTACTTATTTTACGTATTTTTTTTGACAAAATTTCTAACTTACCTTTATCTTTTTTATTTTTTATTATACTAAGAGTTTCTCGCCATTTCATTTGTTGTTCTAAAAAATCATGCGAAAAATTAAGATTTAATTTAGTATTTAAATCAATTCCATTTAATTTACACAAATAAATAGATCTAAGAAATGGATCTTTTAATATTGAATATGCTTTATTTAAATATGTAGATAATTTAACTGAAGCATCTTGATCAATTTTTGATTTTTGAATAAAATTATCTGGATGTATTTTTTTTTGAAAATTGTAATAAATTTTATCAAGTAAATCCATATCAATATTAAAACATTTAGGTAAATTAAAAAAATCAAAATAATTTTTCATGTTTAATTACTTATCAATGAATAAAAATAATAAAAATATTTTTAAATTTGAAAACTTTTCCCGCAACCACATTTATTTTTAATATTTGGATTTTTAAATTTAAATCCCTTATTCAATCCATCAAATTCAAAATCTAATTCTATACCATTAAAATATAAAAGATCTTTTTCATTAATAAATATTTGTACACCATTTAATTTAAATACTTGATCTTCTTTTCTTTTTTCATCTACATATTCTAATTTATAAGAAAGACCAGAGCAACCACGATTATAAACACCTAATCGTAAACCAATACCCTTTCCTCTCTTTTGTATATATTTATTAATATATTTTGCTGCTTTTTTAGTAACCTTAATTTCCATTTTTATAAAAATTAAATTATTTATTTTTTATATTTTTTTGTTTATCTTTATAAGATTCTATAGCCAATTTAATTGCATCTTCAGCTAAAATAGAACAATGTATTTTTAATGGAGGAAGCACCAATTCCTCTGCAATATCAGTATTTTTTATTGACATCGCTTCATCTAATGTTTTACCTTTAACCCATTCTGTAACTAAAGATGAAGAGGCGATAGCTGAACCGCATCCATAAGTTTTAAATTTAGCATCAGTAATTACTCCATTTTTATTAACTTTAATTTGTAATTTCATTACATCACCACAAGCTGGAGCGCCAACCATTCCAGTTCCCACTGTATTATCATTTTTTTCAAATACACCAACATTACGTGGATTTTCATAATGATCTAATACTTTTTCTGAGTAAGACATAAAAAATTCCTTTATAAAAAATAAAAATTCTTTACTTTTAAAGAAATTAAACTAAAAATTGTATTAAAATTAATACCTTTAATTATGTTAATGAATAGCCCATTTAATTGTATTAAGATCGATTCCTTCTTTATGCATATCCCACAAAGGAGATAATTCGCGTAATTTTTTAACTTTCATTTTTAATAATTTAATAGTAAAATCAATTTCTTTTTCAGTAGTAAAACGGCCAATGGTAAATCTTATTGAACTATGAGCTAATTCATCATTACATCCTAATGCTCGCAACACATAAGATGGCTCTAAACTTGCTGAAGTACATGCTGATCCAGATGAAACAGCAATATCTTTTATTGCCATCAAAAGCGATTCACCCTCTATAAAATTAAAACTAATATTTAAATTATGGGGAATACGATTATTCATATCACCATTAATATAAATTTCTTCAATAGATTCCATTAATCCATTATATAAACGCTTTTGTAAAAATAATATACGCTTTAATTCTTCTTTCATTTCTATACGCGCCAAACGAAATGCTTCACCCATTCCTACAATTTGATGAGTAGCTAATGTTCCCGAACGCAAACCATACTCATGACCACCTCCATGAATTTGAGCTTCTATACGAGTTCTAGGGTTTCTTCGTATATATAAAGCTCCAATACCTTTAGGTCCATATATTTTGTGCGCAGAAAAACTCATTAAATCAACTTTATAATTTTGAATATTAATATCAATTTTTCCAACAGCTTGTGCTGCATCGCAATGAAAAATAACACCTTTTGATCTACATAATTCACCAATCTCTAAAATAGGTTGTATCACTCCAATTTCATTATTAACCAACATAACAGAAACTAAAATAGTGTCAGAACAAATCTTCTCCTCTAATTGAGAAAGAGTAATTAATCCGTTATTCTTAGGTTTTAAATAAGTAACTCTAAAACCATCATTCTCAAGTTTTCTAATTGAATCAAGTACAGACTTATGTTCAGTTTGTACTGTAATAATATGTTTTCCTCTTTTTTTATAAAAATGAGCAGCACCTTTAATGGCTAAATTATTACTCTCTGTTGCACCAGAAGTCCATATAATTTCTCTTGGGTCGGCATAAATTAATTGAGCAACTTCATTACGAGCTTTTTCTATTGCTTTTTCTGCTGTCCAACCATATATATGATTACGCGAAGCAGGGTTACCAAATTGAACACGAAGATATGGAATCATTTTATCAACAACACGAGGATCAATTGGTGTAGTAGCTGAATAATCCATATATATTGGAAGATTTTTTATTTTATATTCATTAAATAAAAAATTGTTTTTAATTTCAGAATTCATGTATATATAGTTTTTATAAAATAGTTAAATTTTTAAAATTTAATTATATATATATTTTCGATATTTTATAGTTTTTATAAAAATTTTAAAACTATTAAATATTAATTGTACACTTAAAATACAATCAAAAAATACATTGTTACTTTTGATTTTTAATATTAAATTTAAAAAATAAAAATGATATTTTTTCAAAATTAAAATTATTTTTATTTTATTAAACATTCTTTAAACAATAAAATTTTTGGTAGTTTTAAAAAAATTAATGCAGATAAAAATATATTAAAAATAATTTTAGAGTGAAAGTTTATCATGATGTAATCATATTACTCCACTTTTAAAATATGTACAAATTTCTGAAAAATATTAAATTGATAGACTTATTTATAATCAATCAGTAATAGTAAATTTATTAAATAAAAATAGTAAAAAACTTCTTGTATTCTTTTACAAATAAAAACTCTGTACATGACACTAGTTTAATATTAAAATTTTTATTTATTTTTAATGTCACTTATATTAAATTTAATAAAAAAATTTATTATTAATAATTTATTCAAATTATTTAGATGATAATAAAATAATTTTTGTGCAATATTTATTATCATAAAGCATCATTAAAAAATATATAGAGATAATATTTTTAAAAAATATATTATCTTGACAAGATTATAATTTTTAGTGAAAATTCAAAATATAATAGATCGGAAGAATTATTTTTGCTAAAATAATAATAAAAAAATCATATCCTTTAAAAAACCAATATATCTGAAATATTTATATATTATTCAACTTTTAGAATACAAAATTAATAAAAATACCAAAAATTATAAATAGTCCAGATTATACTTACTTCAGCAAGTAAATCCAATTACTATATAAATACAAAAAAATCAATATAATCCTACCAATAAAATTCGTAATACAACATGGAAATAAATAAAAAATTAGTAAAAGTTTTATTTAAATAACGTAAATTTAAATTAGATTTAATTAATTAATAAAACAATTAATAAATTTTTATAACTAATAACGTTATACAAAATATAATAATTTTAATTTAAATAATATTTCGTAATTTTAGTTAAGCACTAAATTTTTAAATATTTTTATTTTTTAATCAAAAATTAAAGCATTAGTATAAACTTTTTTCACATCATGTAATTTTTTTAACTCATTTAAAAGTTTTTGTAATTTAATAGCTTCACCATCTTTAAATACAATATTTGTATATGGTCTCATTACAATACCAGAAGATTCTGCTTTAAATCCAGTCATTTCTAATGAATTTTTTATTTCTATAAATTTTGAAGGCGATGTAATTATTGTAATTTTATTATCTTTATCTATTAAAAAATCTTCAGCACCCTTTTCTAAAGCCAAATCTAATAGAGTATTTTTTTTTGTATTAGGTAAAAATAACAATTGGCCACAATGTTTGAACATAAATAACACTGATCCTTCTTTACTTAAATTTCCCCCATTTTTATTAAAAATATTACGTATATTAGATACTGTACGCATACGATTATTAGTAATACAATCAACTATTATAGCCGCTCCATTAACACTATAACCTTCGTATCGAACTTCTATATAATTTATATTCTCATTTTTAATATTGCTATTATTTTTTTGAATAGCGCGAAAAATATTATTTTTAGGTATATTAGCGTCTAAAGCTTTTTCAATAGCTAAACGTAATTTTATATTAGTATCAGGATTATTACCAAAATTAATAGCAACTCTTAATTCTCTCATGATACGAGTACATATTTTACCTCGTTTAGCATCAACTATTAATTTTTTTCTTTTTATGTTAGCCCATTTACTATGTCCAGCCATAATAAAAATTTTATATATTTAAAAAAAATAAATGTATAATTAGAAAAATTTTATTTTTAAAAATAATTTTATTTAACTTGATTTATTGTATATCGTGGAATTTCAATAGTTAAATCTGATGATCCTAATATTACCTGACAAGATAATCTTGAATTTTCTTCTAGACCCCATGCTTTATTTAACATATCTTCTTCTACTTCATTAGCTTTATTTATTTCATTAAAACCTTCTCTAATAATTACATGGCAAGTAGCACATGCACAAGATTTTTCGCATGCATGCTCAATAAAAATTGAATTTTTTAATAACGCATCACATAAAGAGATACCAGAATTTTCATTAAAAATCGCACCATCTTCACAAAGAACAGGATGAGGTAAAACAATAACTTGTGGCATACAAATTTATTTTTTAAAAGTTTATTATTGAAAATATTAAATTTAATCTTTTTATTTTTTGATATTTTTTACTTTTATTTATAACAATATATCGCTATTAAAATAAAAAACATTTTTACAAATATGTTACTATAAAATTTTACTTTTTCAAAATTCTATTTTTAATTTTTATTAAATTTTTAATATAATAATTATTTATCTTTTAAATTACTTTTTATCTCATCTAAATTCATATTATAAAACGGTTTAATAGTAATAAATTTTTTTTTTCCAGATATCTTTTCGTATGCAAAAATCGATAATAAACCATCCGCATCAACTTGATAAGTTACTTTTATACGAGCTCTACCAGCCGGCATAGGAGGAATATCGCGCAACTCAAAATTTGCCAAAACCTGACAATTTTTAACTAATTCATCTTCACCTTGAACCACTTTAATAGCTATTGCAGTTTGATTGTCTTTAAATGTTGTAAATTCACCAGAATAAGAACATGGAATAGTAGTATTTCGAAAAATAATTTTTTCTACTAAACCACCAATAGTTTCAATACCTAAAGATAAGGGAATTACATCCAGTAAAAGAAAATTATCATCAATACCTCGATTTCCGGATAAAAAATTAGCTTGAATTGCTGCACCAAATACTACAGCTTTATCTGGATCTATACTTGTTAATAAAGTAGTTTTAAAAAAATTACTAACTCCTTCATGAATATGCTTCATACGAGTAGAACCACCAACTAATATAACATTATTAATATCTTTAATGGTTAAGTTAGCATCCATTAATGCTTTGCTAGAAAGTAAAATAGTCCTATTAACCAAATGCTGTGTTATTGTAAAAAATTGTTTCATATCAATAGTTATATTAACTATTTTTTTATCACTTAATTTAACATTTAATTTAACACTAGATTGATATGATAATAATTCTTTAATTTCACGAGACTTGATCATTAAGATATTAACATCTTTATACGATAATTTTTTTAAGAAAGCATTTTTTACAATCCAAGAAAACAAACAATAATCAAAATCATCTCCACCAAGATTTGAATCACCCCCAACAGATAAAACTTTAAATACACCATTCTTAAATTTTAAAATTGAAATATCAAAAGTCCCACCACCAAGATCATATACAGCAAAAATACCTTCAAAAATATTTTTATCTAATTTATAAGCTATAGCAGCAGAAGTTGGTTCATTTAACAAACGTAATACATTTAATCCTGCTAATTTTGCAGCATTTTTGGTAAATTGTCTTTGAATATCATTAAAATAAGCGGGGACAGTAATAACCGCTCCAAATATTCTATTATTAACAGCATTTTCAGCTATCTTTTTTAAAGTAATAAAAATTTGAGCTGATATTTCAATTGGACTTTTTATTCCAGAAATAGTTTTAATATGTAACATTCCAAATTTATTTTGAAAATCATAAGGAAAACTATTTGTATTAATATTTTTTAAATCACGCGCTATAAAACGTTTAATAGAAGAAATAGTATTTTTTGGATCAATATTTTGTGTTATTTTGGCTTTTTTCCCAACATATATTTTTCCATCAGGAAGATAACGGACAATTGATGGTATAAGAAAATAACCATACTTATCTTTTAATACTTCTGGAATATTGTTTCGAACTATTGCTACTAATGAATTAGTAGTTCCAAAATCAATTCCAATTGAAACGCATTTATTTTTAACTGATATATCATCAGGTTCTGAGATTTGAAGTAATGCCATAAATTTAACTATATTTCACTATATTATTGAGTTATATTCATTAACATAAATGCATTATTAATTTCAATATTAAATTTTTTTAAGAACATTAATTTGTGTATATTTAATATTGCAGAATTATACTGATTTTTATTAATAAAATTTTCTATAATTCTCATTTCTTTTTTACTTATTTTACGTATTTTTTTTGACAAAATTTCTAACTTACCTTTATCTTTTTTATTTTTTATTATACTAAGAGTTTCTCGCCATTTCATTTGTTGTTCTAAAAAATCATGCGAAAAATTAAGATTTAATTTAGTATTTAAATCAATTCCATTTAATTTACACAAATAAATAGATCTAAGAAATGGATCTTTTAATATTGAATATGCTTTATTTAAATATGTAGATAATTTAACTGAAGCATCTTGATCAATTTTTGATTTTTGAATAAAATTATCTGGATGTATTTTTTTTTGAAAATTGTAATAAATTTTATCAAGTAAATCCATATCAATATTAAAACATTTAGGTAAATTAAAAAAATCAAAATAATTTTTCATGTTTAATTACTTATCAATGAATAAAAATAATAAAAATATTTTTAAATTTGAAAACTTTTCCCGCAACCACATTTATTTTTAATATTTGGATTTTTAAATTTAAATCCCTTATTCAATCCATCAAATTCAAAATCTAATTCTATACCATTAAAATATAAAAGATCTTTTTCATTAATAAATATTTGTACACCATTTAATTTAAATACTTGATCTTCTTTTCTTTTTTCATCTACATATTCTAATTTATAAGAAAGACCAGAGCAACCACGATTATAAACACCTAATCGTAAACCAATACCCTTTCCTCTCTTTTGTATATATTTATTAATATATTTTGCTGCTTTTTTAGTAACCTTAATTTCCATTTTTATAAAAATTAAATTATTTATTTTTTATATTTTTTTGTTTATCTTTATAAGATTCTATAGCCAATTTAATTGCATCTTCAGCTAAAATAGAACAATGTATTTTTAATGGAGGAAGCACCAATTCCTCTGCAATATCAGTATTTTTTATTGACATCGCTTCATCTAATGTTTTACCTTTAACCCATTCTGTAACTAAAGATGAAGAGGCGATAGCTGAACCGCATCCATAAGTTTTAAATTTAGCATCAGTAATTACTCCATTTTTATTAACTTTAATTTGTAATTTCATTACATCACCACAAGCTGGAGCGCCAACCATTCCAGTTCCCACTGTATTATCATTTTTTTCAAATACACCAACATTACGTGGATTTTCATAATGATCTAATACTTTTTCTGAGTAAGACATAAAAAATTCCTTTATAAAAAATAAAAATTCTTTACTTTTAAAGAAATTAAACTAAAAATTGTATTAAAATTAATACCTTTAATTATGTTAATGAATAGCCCATTTAATTGTATTAAGATCGATTCCTTCTTTATGCATATCCCACAAAGGAGATAATTCGCGTAATTTTTTAACTTTCATTTTTAATAATTTAATAGTAAAATCAATTTCTTTTTCAGTAGTAAAACGGCCAATGGTAAATCTTATTGAACTATGAGCTAATTCATCATTACATCCTAATGCTCGCAACACATAAGATGGCTCTAAACTTGCTGAAGTACATGCTGATCCAGATGAAACAGCAATATCTTTTATTGCCATCAAAAGCGATTCACCCTCTATAAAATTAAAACTAATATTTAAATTATGGGGAATACGATTATTCATATCACCATTAATATAAATTTCTTCAATAGATTCCATTAATCCATTATATAAACGCTTTTGTAAAAATAATATACGCTTTAATTCTTCTTTCATTTCTATACGCGCCAAACGAAATGCTTCACCCATTCCTACAATTTGATGAGTAGCTAATGTTCCCGAACGCAAACCATACTCATGACCACCTCCATGAATTTGAGCTTCTATACGAGTTCTAGGGTTTCTTCGTATATATAAAGCTCCAATACCTTTAGGTCCATATATTTTGTGCGCAGAAAAACTCATTAAATCAACTTTATAATTTTGAATATTAATATCAATTTTTCCAACAGCTTGTGCTGCATCGCAATGAAAAATAACACCTTTTGATCTACATAATTCACCAATCTCTAAAATAGGTTGTATCACTCCAATTTCATTATTAACCAACATAACAGAAACTAAAATAGTGTCAGAACAAATCTTCTCCTCTAATTGAGAAAGAGTAATTAATCCGTTATTCTTAGGTTTTAAATAAGTAACTCTAAAACCATCATTCTCAAGTTTTCTAATTGAATCAAGTACAGACTTATGTTCAGTTTGTACTGTAATAATATGTTTTCCTCTTTTTTTATAAAAATGAGCAGCACCTTTAATGGCTAAATTATTACTCTCTGTTGCACCAGAAGTCCATATAATTTCTCTTGGGTCGGCATAAATTAATTGAGCAACTTCATTACGAGCTTTTTCTATTGCTTTTTCTGCTGTCCAACCATATATATGATTACGCGAAGCAGGGTTACCAAATTGAACACGAAGATATGGAATCATTTTATCAACAACACGAGGATCAATTGGTGTAGTAGCTGAATAATCCATATATATTGGAAGATTTTTTATTTTATATTCATTAAATAAAAAATTGTTTTTAATTTCAGAATTCATGTATATATAGTTTTTATAAAATAGTTAAATTTTTAAAATTTAATTATATATATATTTTCGATATTTTATAGTTTTTATAAAAATTTTAAAACTATTAAATATTAATTGTACACTTAAAATACAATCAAAAAATACATTGTTACTTTTGATTTTTAATATTAAATTTAAAAAATAAAAATGATATTTTTTCAAAATTAAAATTATTTTTATTTTATTAAACATTCTTTAAACAATAAAATTTTTGGTAGTTTTAAAAAAATTAATGCAGATAAAAATATATTAAAAATAATTTTAGAGTGAAAGTTTATCATGATGTAATCATATTACTCCACTTTTAAAATATGTACAAATTTCTGAAAAATATTAAATTGATAGACTTATTTATAATCAATCAGTAATAGTAAATTTATTAAATAAAAATAGTAAAAAACTTCTTGTATTCTTTTACAAATAAAAACTCTGTACATGACACTAGTTTAATATTAAAATTTTTATTTATTTTTAATGTCACTTATATTAAATTTAATAAAAAAATTTATTATTAATAATTTATTCAAATTATTTAGATGATAATAAAATAATTTTTGTGCAATATTTATTATCATAAAGCATCATTAAAAAATATATAGAGATAATATTTTTAAAAAATATATTATCTTGACAAGATTATAATTTTTAGTGAAAATTCAAAATATAATAGATCGGAAGACGGACTGTTAATCCGCAGGTCCCTGGTTCGAGCCCAGGTCAGGGAGTATAAAAAAATAATTTTATTTTTAAAACTAAATTTTTAAAGAAAATAAAAATATAAAAAAATATTTATACTTGTATAAATAGTATTCTTCAAGAAAAATTATTATTTTCTGCCTTTAGCTTAACCGGATAGAGCAATGCCCTTCTAAGGCATAGGTTACTGGTTCGATTCCAGTAAGGCAGGCGCCTATATTTTTTTAATCATCATTTTTTAAAATACTCTTATTCTTGATAAAGAAATCATTAATATCTGAATAATTAAATATGAATTTTAATTCTTTTTAATTCTTTTTTATTATGTATACGTCTTGATTCTGACATAAATGATAATAAAAATGATGATACGTTTTTTTTGATTTTTTAATTCAAAATAAGAAAATCTTGGAGATTTGGGTAATTTAAATAAATTAGATATTTTATCAAAATAATCAGCCATTTTTAAATTACTATCGTCTACAGTATTATACACTCTTAATGATAAACCTTCTATTTATAGCAAATATAATCAATCTTGCTAAATCATTAGCGTGAATATGATTAGTAAATACATCTTCTGACTCTACTAATGCTCCTATTTTATTCTTTAAACGCTCTAACGGAAGTCTAGACTTCGGAATATATACCTGGAACACGTAAAATTATTAATTTATTTTTTAAAAAACGAGCCCATATTTTTCCATATTTGTTCTGCATCAATTCTACGCTTAGCCCGTTCAGTACATGGATTAACTAATCTAGTTTCATCAATAAAATCACTATTACAATTACCATAAACACCTGTAGTACTAATATACATTAAAATTGAATTTTTATTAAAAACAGAAAATAAATTTCGACTACCTTTATCATAAAATATCCTTTGAAAAAGGTGGGGCAAGAAAAATAATAATATTTGCTATTTTTTTTAATCTTTTTAAACTTTTATAATCACCTAAATCAATCAAAATCGGTATTACTCCCAAAGAACGTAATTTAAAAAAAATTTTTAAATTTTTAGTAACCGCAAATATACGAAAACGTTTATGCAATAAATTTAATAAACGTATACCAATATTTCCACAACCAATAATTAATAATCTTGGTAAACCAATTTTTTTTACAAAAAAATTTTACTCTCATAAAATAATAAATATATGTTAATTTATATTTTTTTAATTTTATTATATTTAATTATAAAAATATTTTTGTATTATTTGTATAATGTGAATAAAATTTTTATTTTATTTTTATTTAATTAGTATTATTTTCCAGCAATAATCATATTTTCAATTTAAATTGAGCCACTAGTATTAGAGTTTTTCTTTGTTAAAACATCACTACCAATAGCAACAATTTGTTTAAACATATTTTGTTAATTTACCAGAAATTGTAATTTCTTCTACAGAATATTGAATTTTTCCATTTTCAATCCAATAACCAAATGCTCCTTTTGAATAATCCCCGTAATATTAATTATATACCATCACCCATTAATTCTGATAACCAAAAGTCCGCGTATTCATTTTTTTTAAACATTTCTTTTTAAATTATCTTGATGATTTAGTTTTATTAGAAATAATAATTTAAATGATGTGCTCCTTCCAGAATTTTCCAGTAGTTTTCAATCCAAGTTTTTTTGTGGTCTGAATAAGTTGACAAAAAATTATCCTTGGAATTATACCATTTTTAACTTACTAGGCGTTTTTGAGTTTTTAACCCTTCATCAAATGAAGAATAACCAATATGGAACCTAAATATGAGGATCTTCTATGATTTGAAATATGTTGAGCTAAATATTTTTTTTTCCTAATGAATCAACTAAAAAAGTAGATTTACTATAAGAGAATTACCAGATATTAACGAGCAATAATATTTAATAATTCAAATGTAAAGGCGCCTCAAATAATACGGGACATTTTCGTGTGCTAATTTTTTAGCTTTAAGACGTGAAATTGTTTACGTTTAGCAGCATAAAAACCAATGATTTCAGGTTGATCTAATTTTTACGTATCAATTCGAGGAATACCAATTATCACGCTGCATTTCCCTTTCCTTTTATAGTCTATGGACAAGCAGATATACAAAATAATATGCTTAGGAAATTGATACACTCTAAATCCATGGACTATTGGCTAATAATGAGATTCTTGTGTACTTCGGTTGCATACTAGCTATTTTGATTATTTACAATTCGGAGATTAAAGTTAAATGCTACATTTTACACAAACGATAAGCAATTAATCTTTTTATTCAGTCGCTATCTGATAAAAACGACTGTACTTGATGAATTAAAATCTTAAGAATTCCGGATCATTTCTAATATGTATACTTATTTATACACCTGAGGTAATCACGGGATAAATTATCTGAAGCAGTAAGACGAGATATATTTTCATGACAATATCAGTATCTGTTAAGTTGTGTTATATAAAGATTTATTGCAATGTTACAAACTATTTAAGAGTATTGTATGAATTATATAAATAAAAGGTGATTATTTTTCATTAAAGTGATTCAGCAAAATATGAACTATTTGGGATTGATATTAATATTCAGAATTTTACTTATAAAATTAATTTAATGAGATTTTCTGCTCACAAAAATATATGGCATAATTAGGTATTTGAGCTTAATATATTGAAGAATCACTTAGAACACATAAATGTTGCTTCAAATTCTAATCAATGGTCTGAGTATGGTGTGCATTCGTAACATTAGATATTATCAAATTGTAATTATAGATAACTTTACTAAAGTATCGTATAGAAATGATAAGAACTAATTAATAAAGCGTATAATATTTTACTAAAAGCGTTTATATAAATATTAATGGATATCAATTAGAAATTTATAGTTAATTATATAATAATCGTTACACATAAATATAAATTATTTTTCACATATATATATAAAAAATTTTTTATTAATACAAAATATATTAATCATTAATTTAATCTACTTACTATTTCATAAAAATATTTTTATTTCCATAAAGCCTTAGGAAAATTAGATGAAGTGCAATTGTAGATATTATTGAGAAAAGAAATTATAGCATTGACAAGGTTTTACCTGCTATATGAATGCGGATATATTATTAGAATCCGGTATTTTAGGTCGCGCATCTATATCATCCAAATTTTTAATAAAAAAAAATGAAACATTAGAATCTTGTAAATATATTAACCACAGAAATTTCTGAAGCTATTATGGGTTTTTCTTCTAATGAACAATTTTTTTTAGATTATACTTTAACTAATTTAAGTAAAAATAAATCACAATTTATAAAAAATGCATTACTTTCTGTTTCAATTGCAATCGCTAAAGCTTCGTCTAATGAACTTGGCCTACCATTATATCGTTATATATAGCGGAAGCAGAGAAATCAGTATCACCTGTTCCAATATTTGGCATTACTAATACTAATAATAAAAGTATGTTTTAATGAATTGGGAATTAAAAGAATTTATGATCATTCCAATTGGAGCTTCTAGTTTTAAGAAGCGATTCATTATGGAATTAAAGTAATTAAAATATTCAAAAAAATACTTTTTATAAAAAAAATATAAAAAATAAATTTTCATATGATCACAAAAATTTAGAAAAAACAGAAAAAATAGTAAAATATATTTTACAAGCAATTAAAAATCTGGGTACGAAGCAGGAAAACAAATAGCAATGGTTTAGATTTTCTTCTTAATAAATATTATAAAATAATTTTTACCAATTAAATGAAAATTTAAAATTAAATTCAATTCAAATGATAAATTTATTAATTTCATTATGCACAACAAATATCCCAATTATAAGCATTAAAGATGGTATAGCAGAAAACGATTTAGAAGGGAAATAATATTAAATAAAGAATTAAAAAACAAAAAATCAATTAATTGGTAAATAATATTAATTTTTAATAATTAATAAAATTTTTTTAAAAAATATGAAAAAAATATTAATAATATCCATTTTAATAAAAATTAATCAATATAAATACATTAACTGATTCTAAAAAATATTGAAAAAATAAAAAAATATTTGGATTATAAATATAATAATTTCATGTGATATTAAAATACAACAGAAGATTCCAGCAGAATAATCTGAATATTACTCTTGGTGCTAATGCATTCGCAAATAAAATATTAACTAATTTTTTTTATCAAGATAATTTATATAATATAATATAATCAAATTATTTAAGAATTGATTAGAATTGATTTTATTAAATTTGTAGAAATATTTATAATTATTTTATGGTAAAATTTTAATAATCTTTAATTCATCATTTTACAATAATATTTAACTATTTTAATTTACATTAAAAATTCATCGAACCAAAATAACGAATTTCAATATAGAAAAAATTATAATAAAATATTATATATTTGCATATATATTTTTATTCAATCTCTAAAATAGAAAAATAAATAAAACTAAACTCCAAATTTAAACGTGGAAAAAATCAAAAATACTTTAAAATAAAATTTAAAATAATATTCAAGAGTGTTTAGCTCAGTTAGGTAGAATGACGCCTTTTACAAGGCGTAAGATTCGGGAGTTCAAGTTCTTTTCATAACCAAGAAGCTTGGAACTTGTTTTATATTTAAAAAAATTGTAAAATAAATAAGGAGTGGTAGTTCCGTCGGTTAGAATACCGCCTGTCACGCCGGGGGTCGCGGGTTCAAATCCCGTCCACTTCCGCATATATTAATATACAATAAATAATTCATGCTTATTGATTCTCATTGTCATATTAATTTTAATGAACTATATACACGTTTACCAGAAGTATTAAAAAACATGGAAAGAAAATGGTAAACAAAATATTATGTGCATCGGTTAACCTAACAGATTTATTCAAAAATTCTTTCCTTAACACATGACTATTCTAATATTTACGCCTCAATCGGAATACATCCAAAGTATAATAAAAACTTAGAAGAACTAATTTAGAAAAAATAGTATCCTTATCTTCTGATATGGGTAGGTAGTGGGGTATTAAATACATTGTTTTACAGAGTCTTTAGATGTAGCAAGAGAAATAATAGAACTAGGTTTTTATATTTCTTTTTCAGGTATTGTTACGTTCAAAAATTCTAAAATATTGCAAAAAGTAATGGGGTCGATTTCATTAAAAAATATGTTAATTGAAACTGATTCTCCGTATCTTTCTCCAATTCCTCATAGGGGTAAAGTTAATGAACCTGCTTTTTTATATGATATAGCAAAATTTATTGCAAATTTTCGCAATACCTCTGTAACTGAAATTGGAAAATATACTAGTGATAATTTTTATAAATTATTTAATGTTGAATGAGTGTAATTAAAAGAAATTTTAAAAAAAATAGGCGCGATTGGATTCGAACCAACGACCTCTACCATGTCAAGGTAGGACTCTAACCATCTGAGCTACGCGCCTTTATTCCTAAATTTTTTAAAAATTTTATTATATTATTATATTCTTATTTTAAGATTAAAAAAATATTTTTTTAAAAAATATAAAAAATTAATGAATTCTATTAAATTTATGAGACTTGCTTTATTGCAAGCTAAGCTTGCTTTGATAGCCGGAGAAGTACCGGTTGGAGCGGTATTAGTTAAAAATAATTTAGTAATTTCATATGGATATAATCAACAAATTACTCGAAATGATCCAACTGCTCATGCTGAGATTATAGCACTAAGAATGGCTTCTAAACTATTAAATAATTATCGTTTTTCTAAAAATTATAAAATATATGTAACTTTAGAGCCTTGTGCGATGTGTGCTGGAGCAATTATTCATGTAAGATTAGGTGAAATTATTTATGGAACTCCTTCTTTTAAAACAGGAGCTTGTGGTTCTATTATTAATTTGTTTCAGGAAAAAAAATTAAATCATCATACTATATTGACTGGTGGAGTTATGCAAAAACAATGTGAAAAATTATTAAAATCATTTTTCATTAAACGTCGTAATTTTGTAAAAAATAAAAGTATAAAGTATTAATTAAAACATTTTTTTAACTTAATTTAAATTATTAATGATAAATTTTGAAGTATAAAAATGTTACGTTTTTATTATCCTATTCCATTTATAATTGGTCAATATTTATATTTACCTGACAATATTGTAAATCATTTAAATGTATTACGTGTAAAATATAAAAATACAATTATCTTGTTTAATGGTTTTGGTGGTGAATATATTGCTAAATTAATATCAATTAAAAAAAAAATTTTGATTCAAATAATTTCTTTTTTATTTCGTGAAATTGAATTACCATATACAATTACATTAGTTCAAGCATTACCTGAAAATCGTAAATTTGATTTAATTATTGAAAAATCGGTGGAGCTTGGTGTGAAAATTATACAACCAATTATAACAAATCGTTGTATAATTCAATTAAATAATGAGCGTATTATAAAAAAAAGAATTCGTTGGAAAAATATAATAATTTCTGCCACAGAACAGAGCGGAAGAAATATATTACCTGTTTTAGCTCCTAATATTTATTTTAATAATTGGTTAATATCTAAAATTTCTTGTGCAAGAATATTACTCTCTCCTAGAGGGAGAAAAAAATTATCATGCTGGGCAAATAATCAAAGTCCACAAGAAGTGGAATTATTAATTGGTCCGGAAGGTGGTTTTACTGAAAAAGAAGAAAATTTAGCATATGAATGTGGAGTAATTATATTATCATTAGGGAAACGTATATTACGAACTGAAACTGCTAGTTTAGTTGCTTTAGCGATATTAAATGGTGTATGGGGAGAAATGTAGTTTTAAGGAGAAATATAGTTTTAAAATTTTTTTAAGAATAATATTAAAGTTACAAAATTTATTAAGGTAATTAATTAAATAATACATATACTAATTAAATTAATTTAATTATGAAAGAAAAAAATAATAATGCACTAATTTTTATTAAAAAAAATAAACAAAAAAATATAAAAAATAAATATCCAATAAATATAATTAATACAATATTTCCAATGCGAGGGGAATTATCAAAACGTGAACCAGGATGGATAAAAAAATGGCAAGAAAAAAAAATATATCATCAAATTAGAAAAGCATCTATTAATCGACCAAAATTTATTTTACATGATGGTCCTCCATATGCTAATGGAGATATCCATATTGGACATGCAGTTAATAAGATCTTAAAAGATATAATTGTTAAATTTTATAATATGGATGGTTTTGATGCTCAATATGTACCTGGTTATGATTGTCATGGTATGCCTATAGAAATTCAAATTGAAAAATTATATGGTAAAAATTTATCTCCAATTGAAATTCAAAATAAAGCAAGAGCCTTAGCTTATGAAAAAATTGAACAACAAAAAATGGATTTTATGAGGCTTGGTATATTAGGAGAGTGGGATAATTCATATAAAACTATGGATTTTTTAAATGAAGCAAATGAATTACGTGCATTTGGTATTATTTTTAAAAAAGGTTATGTTTATCATGGATTAAAACCTGTTAATTGGTGTTTTGATTGTAAATCTGCATTAGCAGAAGCGGAAATAGAATATAAAAAAAAATATGATTTTTCAATTTATGTTGGTTTTAGTTTTTCTGAACCAGAAAAAATAAAAAGTATTTTTAATTTAAAAAATCTTCCAAGCGGAAAAGGATATATAGTAATTTGGACTAGTACACCATGGACTATTCCTGCTAATCAAGCATTACATGTACACCCGGAATTTGATTATGCTTTAGTGCATATAAAAAATGATCCTCCTTTATTATTAATTTTGGCTTTTAATTTAGTAAAAAGTTGTTTAAAAAAATTTGGATTCAAAGGAAATATTATTGGGATTTGTAAGGGAATTAAACTCAGCAAAATAAATTTTTTTCATCCGTTATCAAATATTGATATAAATTATAATAGATTATCTCCAATTTATTTAGGTGATTATATTACTGTTGATAGTGGTACTGGTATTGTACATTCTGCCCCTGCCTATGGTATTGAAGATTTTTTAATTTTTAAAAAACAAAATATGAAAGATAGTGATATTATTAATCCAGTTATGGATGATGGAAATTTTATATCTACTTTACCATTATTTGGCGGTATGTCTATTTGGAAAGCTTCAAAATTAATTTGCTCCTATTTAAAGAAAAGTAAAACTTTATTCAATATTGAAATGTTTGAACATAGTTATATGCATTGTTGGCGACATAAAACACCAATTATTTATCGTACTACATTACAGTGGTTTATTAATATGGATAAAATTCCTAAAAATGAAAAAAAATCTTTAAGAGAATCCGCTATAACAGCTATTAATAAAATTAAATTTTTTCCTTCCTGGGGAAAGGATAGATTAAAGAGCATGATATTAAATAGGCCAGATTGGACTATTTCACGTCAAAGACATTGGGGAGTTCCAATAGCATTTTTTATTCATAAAAAAAGCGGAAAATTACATCCAAAAACATTGGAATTAATTGAGTTAATTGCTAAAAAAATAGAACTTAATGGAATTGAAATATGGCAAAATTTAGATATTAAAGAATTTTTAGGAGATGATGCGGTAAATTATAAAAAAAGTAATGATACTTTAGATGTTTGGTTTGATTCTGGAATTACTCATCAAACTGTTATTCGTGGTTCACATAAAAAACAATTAATATTTCCAGCTGATTTATATTTAGAGGGATCAGATCAACATCGTGGTTGGTTTCATTCATCTTTATTAACTTCTATTATATTAAATAAATCTGCGCCTTATAAAGCGTTATTAACACATGGTTTTGTTGTAGATTCTAAGGGTAAAAAAATGTCTAAATCAAAAGGTAATATAATAAAACCACAAAAATTATGTAATTTATTTGGTGCAGAAATTTTAAGATTATGGGTTGCTTCAACAGATTATTCAAAGGATTTATCAATTTCAAATGAAATTTTAAATCGTGTAGTCGAGACATATCGTCGTATTCGTAATACATTAAGATTTTTATTAGCTAATACATCTGATTTTAATCCAAATATAAATATTATTAAAATTTCAGATATGGTAGAAATTGATAAATATGCAATTATTAATATTACAAATTTACAAAAAGAAATTTTATCACATTATCGTATGTATGAATTTCATATGATAGTATCTAAATTACAAATATATTGCTCTGAAGATTTAGGTAGTTTTTATTTGGATATCTTAAAAGATAGATTATATACTACTAAAAAAAATTCACATGCTAGACGTTCAGCTCAAACTTCTATTTGGCATATTAATCAATCTTTATTAAGATTAATATCTCCAATATTATCTTTTACATCTGAAGAAGCTTGGTCTATTTTTTCTGATAAAAATTTTTATATAGAATCAGGTGAAACTATTTTTACACAACTTCATTATAAATTGCCAAAAGTTTATAATTCTAAGAAATTATTATATAAATACATGATCTTAAAAAAAATTAGATCAAAAGTTATGCAAAAGTTAGAAAAGATTCGTAGTACTGGTATTATTGGTTCCTCACTTCAAGCTGAAATAATATTAAAAATTAATAAATTGGACTTTGAAATTTTAAATGAATTTGGAGAAGAATTAAAGTTTTTTTTATTGACATCTTCTGTAAGTTTATTTCAGATCAAAAATTTATCGGAGGAATGTATTATAATTAAACCATCTATTTATAAAAAATGTAATCGATGTTGGCATTATCAAGCCGATGTTGGTGAAAGGGATGATTATCCTGATTTATGTAATCGTTGTTTTAATAATTTATTTGGTATTGGGGAAAAACGTTATTTTGCTTAATTTATTTTAAAATATTTTTTTATTAATAAATTAGCAGAATTATTATGAAAAAAAATTTATTATGGATTTTTTTGTCTTTTGTAATATCTTTTGTTGATCAATTAAGTAAAATATTTATAACTAAATTATTTATTTATAAAAAAATATTACAGTACTGTTCTTTTTTAAATTTATTTCTTATATATAACTATAAAAAAATAATATTTAATTTAATTTGTGAAAAAATTTATTTACAACAAAATATATTAATCATAATTAATATTTTTATATTTTTTTTAGTTATTTATTTTTTTAAAATTTTTATAAAATATAAAATATATGTAACTTTAGAGCCTTGTGCGATGTGTGCTGGAGCAATTATTCATGTAAGATTAGGTGAAATTATTTATGGAACTCCTTCTTTTAAAACAGGAGCTTGTGGTTCTATTATTAATTTGTTTCAGGAAAAAAAATTAAATCATCATACTATATTGACTGGTGGAGTTATGCAAAAACAATGTGAAAAATTATTAAAATCATTTTTCATTAAACGTCGTAATTTTGTAAAAAATAAAAGTATAAAGTATTAATTAAAACATTTTTTTAACTTAATTTAAATTATTAATGATAAATTTTGAAGTATAAAAATGTTACGTTTTTATTATCCTATTCCATTTATAATTGGTCAATATTTATATTTACCTGACAATATTGTAAATCATTTAAATGTATTACGTGTAAAATATAAAAATACAATTATCTTGTTTAATGGTTTTGGTGGTGAATATATTGCTAAATTAATATCAATTAAAAAAAAAATTTTGATTCAAATAATTTCTTTTTTATTTCGTGAAATTGAATTACCATATACAATTACATTAGTTCAAGCATTACCTGAAAATCGTAAATTTGATTTAATTATTGAAAAATCGGTGGAGCTTGGTGTGAAAATTATACAACCAATTATAACAAATCGTTGTATAATTCAATTAAATAATGAGCGTATTATAAAAAAAAGAATTCGTTGGAAAAATATAATAATTTCTGCCACAGAACAGAGCGGAAGAAATATATTACCTGTTTTAGCTCCTAATATTTATTTTAATAATTGGTTAATATCTAAAATTTCTTGTGCAAGAATATTACTCTCTCCTAGAGGGAGAAAAAAATTATCATGCTGGGCAAATAATCAAAGTCCACAAGAAGTGGAATTATTAATTGGTCCGGAAGGTGGTTTTACTGAAAAAGAAGAAAATTTAGCATATGAATGTGGAGTAATTATATTATCATTAGGGAAACGTATATTACGAACTGAAACTGCTAGTTTAGTTGCTTTAGCGATATTAAATGGTGTATGGGGAGAAATGTAGTTTTAAGGAGAAATATAGTTTTAAAATTTTTTTAAGAATAATATTAAAGTTACAAAATTTATTAAGGTAATTAATTAAATAATACATATACTAATTAAATTAATTTAATTATGAAAGAAAAAAATAATAATGCACTAATTTTTATTAAAAAAAATAAACAAAAAAATATAAAAAATAAATATCCAATAAATATAATTAATACAATATTTCCAATGCGAGGGGAATTATCAAAACGTGAACCAGGATGGATAAAAAAATGGCAAGAAAAAAAAATATATCATCAAATTAGAAAAGCATCTATTAATCGACCAAAATTTATTTTACATGATGGTCCTCCATATGCTAATGGAGATATCCATATTGGACATGCAGTTAATAAGATCTTAAAAGATATAATTGTTAAATTTTATAATATGGATGGTTTTGATGCTCAATATGTACCTGGTTATGATTGTCATGGTATGCCTATAGAAATTCAAATTGAAAAATTATATGGTAAAAATTTATCTCCAATTGAAATTCAAAATAAAGCAAGAGCCTTAGCTTATGAAAAAATTGAACAACAAAAAATGGATTTTATGAGGCTTGGTATATTAGGAGAGTGGGATAATTCATATAAAACTATGGATTTTTTAAATGAAGCAAATGAATTACGTGCATTTGGTATTATTTTTAAAAAAGGTTATGTTTATCATGGATTAAAACCTGTTAATTGGTGTTTTGATTGTAAATCTGCATTAGCAGAAGCGGAAATAGAATATAAAAAAAAATATGATTTTTCAATTTATGTTGGTTTTAGTTTTTCTGAACCAGAAAAAATAAAAAGTATTTTTAATTTAAAAAATCTTCCAAGCGGAAAAGGATATATAGTAATTTGGACTAGTACACCATGGACTATTCCTGCTAATCAAGCATTACATGTACACCCGGAATTTGATTATGCTTTAGTGCATATAAAAAATGATCCTCCTTTATTATTAATTTTGGCTTTTAATTTAGTAAAAAGTTGTTTAAAAAAATTTGGATTCAAAGGAAATATTATTGGGATTTGTAAGGGAATTAAACTCAGCAAAATAAATTTTTTTCATCCGTTATCAAATATTGATATAAATTATAATAGATTATCTCCAATTTATTTAGGTGATTATATTACTGTTGATAGTGGTACTGGTATTGTACATTCTGCCCCTGCCTATGGTATTGAAGATTTTTTAATTTTTAAAAAACAAAATATGAAAGATAGTGATATTATTAATCCAGTTATGGATGATGGAAATTTTATATCTACTTTACCATTATTTGGCGGTATGTCTATTTGGAAAGCTTCAAAATTAATTTGCTCCTATTTAAAGAAAAGTAAAACTTTATTCAATATTGAAATGTTTGAACATAGTTATATGCATTGTTGGCGACATAAAACACCAATTATTTATCGTACTACATTACAGTGGTTTATTAATATGGATAAAATTCCTAAAAATGAAAAAAAATCTTTAAGAGAATCCGCTATAACAGCTATTAATAAAATTAAATTTTTTCCTTCCTGGGGAAAGGATAGATTAAAGAGCATGATATTAAATAGGCCAGATTGGACTATTTCACGTCAAAGACATTGGGGAGTTCCAATAGCATTTTTTATTCATAAAAAAAGCGGAAAATTACATCCAAAAACATTGGAATTAATTGAGTTAATTGCTAAAAAAATAGAACTTAATGGAATTGAAATATGGCAAAATTTAGATATTAAAGAATTTTTAGGAGATGATGCGGTAAATTATAAAAAAAGTAATGATACTTTAGATGTTTGGTTTGATTCTGGAATTACTCATCAAACTGTTATTCGTGGTTCACATAAAAAACAATTAATATTTCCAGCTGATTTATATTTAGAGGGATCAGATCAACATCGTGGTTGGTTTCATTCATCTTTATTAACTTCTATTATATTAAATAAATCTGCGCCTTATAAAGCGTTATTAACACATGGTTTTGTTGTAGATTCTAAGGGTAAAAAAATGTCTAAATCAAAAGGTAATATAATAAAACCACAAAAATTATGTAATTTATTTGGTGCAGAAATTTTAAGATTATGGGTTGCTTCAACAGATTATTCAAAGGATTTATCAATTTCAAATGAAATTTTAAATCGTGTAGTCGAGACATATCGTCGTATTCGTAATACATTAAGATTTTTATTAGCTAATACATCTGATTTTAATCCAAATATAAATATTATTAAAATTTCAGATATGGTAGAAATTGATAAATATGCAATTATTAATATTACAAATTTACAAAAAGAAATTTTATCACATTATCGTATGTATGAATTTCATATGATAGTATCTAAATTACAAATATATTGCTCTGAAGATTTAGGTAGTTTTTATTTGGATATCTTAAAAGATAGATTATATACTACTAAAAAAAATTCACATGCTAGACGTTCAGCTCAAACTTCTATTTGGCATATTAATCAATCTTTATTAAGATTAATATCTCCAATATTATCTTTTACATCTGAAGAAGCTTGGTCTATTTTTTCTGATAAAAATTTTTATATAGAATCAGGTGAAACTATTTTTACACAACTTCATTATAAATTGCCAAAAGTTTATAATTCTAAGAAATTATTATATAAATACATGATCTTAAAAAAAATTAGATCAAAAGTTATGCAAAAGTTAGAAAAGATTCGTAGTACTGGTATTATTGGTTCCTCACTTCAAGCTGAAATAATATTAAAAATTAATAAATTGGACTTTGAAATTTTAAATGAATTTGGAGAAGAATTAAAGTTTTTTTTATTGACATCTTCTGTAAGTTTATTTCAGATCAAAAATTTATCGGAGGAATGTATTATAATTAAACCATCTATTTATAAAAAATGTAATCGATGTTGGCATTATCAAGCCGATGTTGGTGAAAGGGATGATTATCCTGATTTATGTAATCGTTGTTTTAATAATTTATTTGGTATTGGGGAAAAACGTTATTTTGCTTAATTTATTTTAAAATATTTTTTTATTAATAAATTAGCAGAATTATTATGAAAAAAAATTTATTATGGATTTTTTTGTCTTTTGTAATATCTTTTGTTGATCAATTAAGTAAAATATTTATAACTAAATTATTTATTTATAAAAAAATATTAATAATTAATTCTTTTTTAAATTTATTTCTTATATATAACTATAAAAAAATAATATTTAATTTAATTTGTGAAAAAATTTATTTACAACAAAATATATTAATCATAATTAATATTTTTATATTTTTTTTAGTTATTTATTTTTTTAAAATTTTTATAAAAGAATATATTTTTTGTTATGGGTTATCTTTTTTTTTGGGAGGTGCAATTGGAAATTTTATAGATTATGTTTTATATAATTATGTAATTGATTTTTTTGATATACATATTAATTGTTTACATTGGTTTATATTTAATATTTCTGATAGTTCTATTTTTATAGGAATTATTATAATCACACTAGATAAGTTTAAAAAATATAAAATATTTTAAATTATAATTTGTTATAAGCCAATTATAGGAAAAATTTTAATAATTTTATGAAAATTTTAAATTTTATTAATATATGTCCTTCATTTAAGAATATTATTTTTTCAAACGTAACGAGACATCTCCTGAGGAGATTGTTATTTTACCAAATTTAGTATTTAATAGTAAACAACCATTTTTATTAATTCCAATAACAATACCTTTTTGAATTTTATTTAATTTTAAAATATCAACAGTTTTATTAGTATAAGCGTGATTAAAATTCCAATATTTCATAAATATAGAAAAACCATAATGTTCAAATAATTTTAAAGAATCAATTAAATAACAAATAAATACCGCTAATAATTTTTCATGTTCCATATTTAATAATTCTGAAATATTACCAATATTTATTTTTTTACTTAATATACGTGGCAATCCGAGATTTAATCCTATTCCAATAATAGCCCAATTATTATTTTTTTTTTCAATACATGTATCAATTAATATTCCACAAAATTTATTACCATTTAATAATAAATCATTTGGCCATTTTAATTGTACTTTTTGTCCAAATTTTTTTAATGCGATAGATAAAGCGATACTAATTACTAAAGGTAAACTAGTTAAGTATTTAAGAGAAATTTTAAATTTCCATGCGAGAGAAAAAGTTAATGTTATTTCTGGTTCTGAATACCAAATACGACCAGCCCTTCCTCGTCCAGCAGTTTGAATTTTCGTTGCTAAAAATGTTGGATGAAACAATAGACCAGTATTTGCTATAGATAATAAATTTGAATTAGTGGAATTAGTCGAAAGAATTGTACGAATATCAATTTTAGTATCAGTGTTATAATTATAATATAAATTTTTAATACGTGAAGTATTTAAAGAATGTGAATAAATATTCATAATATTTTAAAATTAAAATTGAAAATTTTTTTATATAGTAAATATAATTAAATAAATTTATCATATAATTTATATTTTAAAAATTTAAATTATTTTTATTCTTATTTCAATATTACAATATTATGATCTCTAATACTAAATTTTTTAATATAAATGGTTCTGTTGGAATACTTCATTGCGCTATTAACTTTCCAAGTTCAATAAAATTATTAAAACTAAAAGGTGTTGTATTGATAGCGCATCCTCATCCATTATTTGGTGGAACAATGGACAATAAGGTTGTACAAACTCTAGTTAGAGTTATGTTAAGTTTAGGTTATATATCAATTCGAATGAATTTTAGAGGAGTTGGGGCATCAAGTGGTACGTATGACTCAGGAAATGGAGAAACTGATGATATGGAAATTTTATTACGATATATTCAAAAAAAATACCCATATCTCCCTATTATATTAGCCGGGTTTTCATTTGGTACATTTGTTCAAGCAAAATTACAAAAACGTTTAGATAAGGAAATATCAATTAAAATATTAATATTAATTAGTGTTGCTGTTAAAAAATGGTTAATACCAGAAGTTCCAAAAAATACAATTATAATTCACGGTGAACTTGATGAAATTATCCCATTAAAAGATGTTTTTTTGTGGGCTAATCCATTAGATATTCCTGTTGTAGTAATACCAGGTGGAGGACATTTTTTCCATAAAAAATTACATCATATTAAAAATATAATAACACAGATGTTATATAGTTATTAAGTTAATATTTTTTTACAAAAATTTTATAATTTTACTTATTAATAAAAAAATGATAAAATTCTTTAAAAGATAAAATGGTACAGGAATATGTTCACAAAAAATTTTTTATTGGAGTTAACGTATGCCTAATGATTATCTTTTTACTTCAGAATCTGTATCTGAAGGTCATCCTGATAAAATTGCTGATCAAATTTCTGATGCTATATTAGATGAAATTTTTTTAAAAGATTTAAAAGCTCGAGTTGCAGCTGAAACACTATGTAATAATAATTTAATTGTTTTATCTGGAGAAATAACGACAGATGCTAATATTGATTATGTCAATATAGTACGCAAAACTATTAAGGATATTGGATATAATAATATTGATTATGGTATTGATTACAAAAGTTGCGCGGTATTATTAATTTATAATAAACAGTCTTTAGATATTGCTCAAGGAGTTAATGAGGGAGAAGGACTTAATTTTGATCAAGGAGCTGGAGATCAAGGTTTAATGTTTGGATATGCTTGTGATGAAACACCAGAATTGATGCCTTCTGCTATTTATTATTCTCATCTTATTGTAAAAAGACAATCAGAATTACGAAAGAATGGTAATTTACCTTGGTTACGTCCAGACGCTAAATCTCAAGTCACTTTAAGATATGATAATGGAAAACCGGTAGCTATTGATACGATTGTCTTATCTACTCAACATGATCCAGAAATACCATATAGATCTATTAAAGAAGCAGCAATAGAAGAAATTATTCGACCAATAATTCCTAAAAATTTATTAAAAAATACTCGTTATTTAATTAATCCAACAGGAAGATTTGTAATTGGAGGACCGAAAGGAGACTGTGGTTTAACTGGTCGTAAAATAATTGTTGATACTTATGGGGGTGCGGCACCTCATGGTGGGGGAGCTTTTTCAGGGAAAGATCCTTCTAAAATTGATCGTTCTGCTGCATACGTTGGACGTTATATAGCAAAAAATATTGTTGCTGCTAATTTAGCAAAACGTTGTCAAATACAAATATCTTATGCAATTGGAGTAGCAAAACCAACTTCAATCATGGTTACTTCTTTTGGTAGCGGTAAAATAAGCGACGAAAAATTAACTATGTTAGTTAAAAAACATTTTGATTTACGACCAAAAAATATTATAAAAATGCTTAATTTATTACGTCCGATTTATAAAAAAACTTCAGTTTATGGTCATTTTGGTCGTAAAGAACCAGAATTTACATGGGAATTAACTGATAAAGCTGAAGTATTAAAAAATTCTGCAGGTTTGTAATTTTTTAAAAATTTAAAATACATTTTTGTAAAATATAAATATAAATAATTATGAAAAATTTAACACAAAAAAATAATTTTATATCAAAAGATTTTGTTATTGCTGATATAAATTTATCCCAATGGGGTAGAAAAGAAATAGAAATCGCTGAAACAGAAATGTTTAGTTTAATTTCTATTAGAGAAGAATTTGTAAAGAGTAAACCTTTGAAAGGCGCGCGAATTAGTGGTTCAATTCATATGACGATTCAAACTGCTGTATTAATTGAAACATTAAAATGTTTAGGAGCTGAAGTAAGATGGTCTTCTTGTAATATTTATTCAACGCAAGATCATGCTGCTGCAGCAATTGCTAGTAAGGGTATTCCTGTTTTTGCATTTAAGGGTGAATCTATAAGTGATTATTGGGAATTTAATCATAGAATTTTTGATTGGCCAGGAAACTCTAATACAGAACAAGCTAATATGATTTTAGATGATGGAGGTGATGCTACATTTTTATTACATTTAGGGGCTCAAGCTGAAAATAACATATCTATATTATCTAACCCATGTTCAGAGGAAGAAGTATGTTTATTTAAATCTATTAAAAATAAATTAAAAATTGATTCAAAATGGTATTCTTCTAGATTAAAACAAATAAAAGGAGTAACTGAAGAAACTACTACAGGTGTTTATCGATTACGTCGAATGTTTAAAGAAGGTAAATTATCCTTTCCCGCAATTAATGTAAATGATTCTGTAACTAAGTCAAAATTTGATAATTTATATGGTTGTCGTGAATCTTTAATTGATGGTATTAAGCGAGCAACAGATGTTATGATTGCAGGAAAAATTGCTGTAATAATTGGTTATGGTGATGTTGGAAAAGGATCTGCTCAAGCAATGAGAGCGTTATCAGCTCAAGTATGGATAATTGAAATTGATCCAATTTGTGCGTTACAAGCTGCTATGGAAGGATTTTTAGTTGTAACAATGGAATATGCGAAAAAATATGGTGATATTTTTGTTACATGCACAGGTAATTATCATGTAATTACACATGATCATATGAGAGATATGAAGGATCAAGCTATTGTTTGTAATATAGGACATTTTGATAATGAAATTGAAGTAGAAAAATTAAAAAAATATAAATGGGAAAATATAAAACCACAAGTAGATCATATTATTTTTCCAGATGGAAAAAAAATCATTCTTTTAGCAGAAGGTCGTTTAGTTAATTTGGGATGTGGAACTGGTCATCCATCTTATGTTATGAGTTCTTCATTTGCTAATCAAACACTCGCTCAAATTGAATTATTTAATAATACATCTAATTATCCTATTGGAATATATACCTTACCTAAAATTCTTGATGAAAAAGTAGCTCGTTTGCAATTAAAAAAATTAAATGTACAATTATCAAAATTAACAGATCAGCAAGCTAAATATATTGGAGTTTCTAAAAATGGGCCATATAAATTAGATAATTATCGTTATTAAAAATAAATGTCGCAAAATAATAATAAAAAAAATAACGATTCTTTATCTTTTTATTTATATAATGCCGCAAAATTGATAATATATGTAAAAAACGGAATATCTTTAAAGAAAGTTTTTTCAAAAATATTAGATAAAAATAATATTTCTGAAAAAGCAAAAGGAGCAATAAAAGATATTACTTATTATACTATACGACATCTTAGGTTAGTTGAAATATTATTAAACAAATTAATTAAAAAACCGATAAAAATTTCAATATTAAAAGGATTATTATTTTGTTCTTTGGCTTTATTAATTAAAACAGAAAATAGGAATATAAAAAATGAAAATAAATTAAAAAATTATTATAAAATATATACTATAGTTTATCAATCTGTTAATGTCGTTCAATTTGATTCTAAAATAGCTTATGCAAAAAATATGATTAATGCAATTTTACGAGAATTTCTTCGAAAAAAAGGGGAAATATTTAAATCAAAAATGTATAATATTCATGAAAGTTATTGGAATTATCCGATATGGTGGATAAATCAGGTTAAAATTACTTATCCTAATTTTTTTCAATGGAAGAATATTCTTGATGTTGGTCATAAAAAACCACCCCTAACATTACGAATTAATCAACGTAAAACTACTCTTATTTCTTATAATAAACTTTTAAAAAAATCAGGATTGGAAACAACTATTATTGGACCATTAGCTATAAAATTACATACCCCGATTTCTATTTCTAAAATTCCTAAATTTTTTAATGGATTTTGCTCAATTCAAGATGCAGCCGCTCAATTAGCTGCACCATTACTAGATATCCGTTCTGGAATGTATGTATTGGATGCTTGTTCTGCGCCGGGGGGTAAAACTTGTCATTTATTAGAAATTGCAGATATTAAACTAATTTCGGTTGATAATAACTTAAGTAGATTAAATATGATTTCAGAAAATCTAAAACGATTAAATTTAAAAGCAACATTAATTCTTTCAGATATAAGTAAAATTAATTTAAAAAAATTATATATAGATATAAATAAAAAAACCAATAATCGTTTTAGATTTTATAAAAATAAATATTTTGATAGAATTTTAGCTGATTTACCATGTACTGGATCTGGTGTTGTTAGAAGAAATCCAGATATACCATGGTTACGAAGGAAAAATGATATTAAAAAACTTTCTAAATACTCCTGTAAAATTCTTAATAATTTATGGAAAATGTTAAAACCTGGTGGAAAATTATTATTTGTAACGTGTTCATTATGGTTTGAGGAATCAGAAGAGCAGGCAATTATTTTTTCTAAAAATCATAAGGATTCTATTAGATTAAATTCACCAGGTCAATTGTTACCAACTGTAAATAAAAAACAAGATTATGACGGTTTTTTTTATTCTTTATTTCAAAAAAGGAAAGAATAAATTTTATGGGCCTCCCGTGAGTCGAACACGGTACCAACGGATTCAGTTTTTTTATAGTTTTCACTATTTACTGGACTATCTCATCACCTTCAATAGTATAAATTATTGTTCAGGTGTTGGGCGTTTTTATCGGTAATTAAGAGGACTTTACCTCTCCGCTAGTCTCTGCACCTTTCAAAAATGTATTTTTGACTTGGCTCAGGATTACCATATTTGTATTATAAACTTAGGCTTCCCTGAATTAACCCAATTTTTAAAATCTTTAATATTAGATTTTTTTTCAATTTTCATTTCTGAAAAAAGTCACCATTTTGATGAGTCCGCTGCTCTAACCAATCATGAGCTAGAGGCCCTAATATTACATAGTATATAACTATTATATTAATTTTAAAAATTATTAATTTTTAAAATTATTTTTTTAATTTTTTTTTCCTTCTAAAAAAATTTTTAATTTATAATATCGAGAAGGATGACGTAATTTCCGTAATGCTTTTGCTTCTATTTGTCGAATTCTTTCTCTTGTTACATCAAATTGTTTACCGACTTCCTCTAGTGTATGATCACTTGACATTTCAATACCAAAACGCATACGAAGAACCTTAGATTCTCTTGGTGTTAATGAATTAAGAATATCTTTAACTACAGAACGCATTGATGCATTTAATGCGGCATCTGAAGGTGCTAACATATTTTCATCTTCAATGAAATCACCTAAATGAGAATCCTCATCATCCCCTACAGGGGATTCCATGGAAACTGGTTCTTTTGCAATTTTCATAATTTTTCTAATTTTTTCTTCTGGCATTTCCATTTTAATTGCAATTACTGAAGGATCTGGTTCTGAACCGGTTTCTTGTAAAATTTGACGAGATATTCTACTTATTTTATTAATTGTCTCAATCATATGAACTGGAATTCGAATAGTTCTAGCTTGATCTGCAATTGATCGAGTAATTGCTTGTCTTATCCACCATGTTGCATAAGTAGAAAATTTATAACCACGACGATATTCAAATTTATCAACCGCTTTCATTAAACCAATATTTCCCTCTTGAATTAAATCAAGAAATTGAAGACCTCTATCAGTATATTTCTTTGCAATTGAAATTACTAATCTTAAATTAGCCTCGGTCATTTCTCTTTTTGCTTTACGAGCTTTCATTTCTCCAGCAATCATTTTTCTATTTATGTCACGCAAATCATTTAATGGTAAAACAATATCTGTTTGTAAATTAATTAATTTTTGCTGTAATTCTTTTATGGAAGGAATATTTCGACATAAAATCAAATTATAATCATGTTGAATTTTAGTTTCATTGTCTACCCAATTTAAATTAATTTCATTTTCTGGAAAAACTTTAATAAAATGTAAACGTGGCATTCCGCATTTATTGACAACAATTTCTAAAATTTGTTTCTCTATTTGAGTAACTTGATTAATTTGATTTCGTAAGGTATCGCACAATTTTTCAATACTTTTTGCTGTAAATCGAATACCTAGCATTTCATTAGAAATATTATTATGTGCTTTTATATATGATTCTGAATTATATCCTTCTTTTTCAAATGCTTTTCTCATTTTATCAAAATGAAAAGATATATTAGAAAATTTTATTAAAGATTCATATTTTAATTTCTCCAATTGTTCTGTTGATAAATCAGCTGAACTAGATTCAATCAATATTTTTTCTTCATTATTATTTTTATTACCTTTAATAACACGATTATTACTAGAAAAATTTTTATCAATTAAACCGTCAACTATTTCATCTATCTTAATTTCATTTTTTGAAATTTTATCTGCTGCTATTAATATTTCCATAATAGTAGTGGGACACGAAGAAATAGCATGAATCATATCTTTTAAACCTTCCTCAATACGTTTAGCTATTTCAATTTCTCCGTCTCTAGTTAATAATTCAACTGAGCCCATTTCTCTCATATACATTTTTATTGGATCTTTTGTTCTACCAAAATCAGAATCAACTGTAGATAATGCTGCCTCTGTTGCTTCTTCAACATCATCATCACTAGTAATATTAGAAAGCATTAATGTCTCTGTGTCTAATACGTGTTCTGATACAGAAATATCCATATATCGAAAGGTTTTAATAATACTTTCAATTATTTCGTGATCGATAATATCTTCTGGAAGAAAATCATTAATTTCTGAAAAAGTTAAATAACCGCGTTCTTTACCGAGTTTAATTAATATTTTAAACTTTTTTCTTAAATTTTCGATTTCTTCTCTACTATTAGATTTTATATCAAAAGAAAATGCATTCTTTAATAAGGTTTCTTTTGTTTTTTTATTCTTGATTTTTGTTTTTTTATTAATAAATTTCATTTTGAAAGTGACATTTTATTTTAATATTTTCAAATTGAAAAAATTACCAAATGTTTCATTTTAATATAAAATATATTTTTTATCAATTTATTTTATTTAATTTTTTAGATTCTAATTTTTTTTTATGTAATGTTATTTTACGATAAATTTTTTTTTCTTGATCATTTAATGATCCTTTTTTTATTAAATCATTTAATTTATTATTTAATATTTGTATTTTTATTTTATAAATAGCATCTAATAATGTTTTTTTAGCAATTTCAATACTGTATTCAAAATTGTCTTGAATTTTAACAATAATTGATTCGAAATTTTTATTAATTTTTTTTAAATATTTTATAAATTTAGAGTGATCAATATCATTTTTAAAAATATGAATAGTATCAATTAATTGAAAAAACATTTTAACATAATTTTGTGAACATTTAGAAAATATAATCATATCTTCTGAATTTATCTCGTTTATTAATGATGGATAAGAAATTAATAATTTCATAATTTGATACTCAATACATATTGGTTGTATATTTTTTTTTTCTATAGTTTTATGTTTGATACTTGATGTATTTATTTTAAATAAATTATTATTTCATTAAATGATACTTTAATTATTTTAGATAAACTACTTATAATTTTAAATCTTAATGATGATGATAAATGGAATTATTTTAAATAAATATTCAATATTATATTTTGATTTTCAATATCTTTTATTGTTTTTAAATATAATTAAAATAATTCTTCTAAAAAAAATTGCAATAATGACATTGCTTCTAAATACTTTTTTGCTAAATATTTTATATCCAAATTTTCTAATATAACTATCTGGATCATATTTATCCGGCAAAAATAAAAATTTAATAATTTTATCATCTGTAGCATAAAGTAAACATACCTCTAAAGCTCTACGGGCAGCGCGGCGTCCAGCTTGATCTCCATCAAAGCTAAAAATTATAGAATTAGTATAAAATAGTATTTTTAATATGAGTGGAAGTGCATGCCGTACCAAGTATAGCTACTGTTTGCAAAAAAACCAAATTGTGATAATCCAATTACATCCATATATCCTTCAGTAATCAATACATAACCAGATTTTCCAATGGCATTTTTAGCTTCAAATAAGCCATATAATTCATTGCTTTTATGAAATAAAGGAGTTTCTGGAGAAATTTATATATATTTTGCTTCATTGGAATCTTTTATTAAGCGACCACCAAAACCAATTATTTGTCCATCAGTATTTTTAATTGGAAACATAATTCTTCCACGAAACCGATATACGCTTGTATTTTTCATAACAGGTGATTTGATTTACTTTATTTATTAATTTTATCTTTAACAACAACAGAAGAAGCTAATGTATTTAATATTATTATAATCTAAAAAAAACTTTATTTAATGCATTCCTGTTCAATTTGCTATGCTAATTAAAATTCTTAAAAATAATTTACATTTAATCCTCGTTTTTTAGAATTTATGTGCTGATTTGAATTTTTTAATTTATATGATATGAATCAAGAGAATTCTTAAGCCACGAAATTATAATTTAATCATTATGTGAATTTCTATTATTTTGATTCACATAATATTTTTTGTGAATTTCTCTTTTTCTTATCATTTATATTTGATTCTGTAGAGGTTTCGAACTTGATGCTAATTTAAATTCTTACGCGACTAAAAAATTATATTTTCATCATTCAGTGAATTTCTACTGTGCTGATTCAAATCCCATATGATGCGAATTTCTCTTTTCTATTTATGATTACAATCCTTGACTAGTTCGAGCGCTTAATTGAACATTAATAAATCATTGACGGTATTTAAATTAATAGCTTAGGAATTCTTATTTACCATACATATAATACATTTTGTGCGGTATCTTACGCTCTGATTACACTTATACTCATTGCTGATACAAATCCTTTAGAAATTGTCATGCATATGCGGAACACTGCTTCGTACATTTTAAATTACTAATTTTTTCCAGAACCTGATCTATGAATTTACCCATTCTGTTTCCGGTAGACCTTGTGCTGCAATCAACACCGGATAACTTCTTTTATGTCGATGCCTTCCATATTGATAACTGCAGCGATTTACAATTGACTGTAACAGATATTGCTCTATCCCATTAAATGATTTTGCCGTCAGCGTGGCTGTAATGCAGTTGAGCTAAAATGATTGCTGGAGAAATTGAAAGCTCTGGTAAAGCAAAAGCTTGCCATGACCGTGGCGAATTTATGCTGATATGTGATTCTTGTGCTGATGAAATATACTGACGATTTGTCTTATTTCTTGATTAATTCAGGAGCCAAATTGTGGTGTTAGAGATAAGCGGTTGATAAATTTGGAATATCGTCGTGGTTATAAAAGCATCTAGATCTGCAGTTTTACCACTACCTTTGGTTTTGGTTTGGGCACACCTCAGATACTATTTTCCGTGCTGATTTTAGAATCAGAACGTTCTACACATTTAGGATCAAGTCCGGTAGATTTCACGGACTTTCGTGCCA
>NW_007378801.1:48850-52373 GCF_000475195.1 Diaphorina citri
TATAGATATAAATAAAAAAACCAATAATCGTTTTAGATTTTATAAAAATAAATATTTTGATAGAATTTTAGCTGATTTACCATGTACTGGATCTGGTGTTGTTAGAAGAAATCCAGATATACCATGGTTACGAAGGAAAAATGATATTAAAAAACTTTCTAAATACTCCTGTAAAATTCTTAATAATTTATGGAAAATGTTAAAACCTGGTGGAAAATTATTATTTGTAACGTGTTCATTATGGTTTGAGGAATCAGAAGAGCAGGCAATTATTTTTTCTAAAAATCATAAGGATTCTATTAGATTAAATTCACCAGGTCAATTGTTACCAACTGTAAATAAAAAACAAGATTATGACGGTTTTTTTTATTCTTTATTTCAAAAAAGGAAAGAATAAATTTTATGGGCCTCCCGTGAGTCGAACACGGTACCAACGGATTCAGTTTTTTTATAGTTTTCACTATTTACTGGACTATCTCATCACCTTCAATAGTATAAATTATTGTTCAGGTGTTGGGCGTTTTTATCGGTAATTAAGAGGACTTTACCTCTCCGCTAGTCTCTGCACCTTTCAAAAATGTATTTTTGACTTGGCTCAGGATTACCATATTTGTATTATAAACTTAGGCTTCCCTGAATTAACCCAATTTTTAAAATCTTTAATATTAGATTTTTTTTCAATTTTCATTTCTGAAAAAAGTCACCATTTTGATGAGTCCGCTGCTCTAACCAATCATGAGCTAGAGGCCCTAATATTACATAGTATATAACTATTATATTAATTTTAAAAATTATTAATTTTTAAAATTATTTTTTTAATTTTTTTTTCCTTCTAAAAAAATTTTTAATTTATAATATCGAGAAGGATGACGTAATTTCCGTAATGCTTTTGCTTCTATTTGTCGAATTCTTTCTCTTGTTACATCAAATTGTTTACCGACTTCCTCTAGTGTATGATCACTTGACATTTCAATACCAAAACGCATACGAAGAACCTTAGATTCTCTTGGTGTTAATGAATTAAGAATATCTTTAACTACAGAACGCATTGATGCATTTAATGCGGCATCTGAAGGTGCTAACATATTTTCATCTTCAATGAAATCACCTAAATGAGAATCCTCATCATCCCCTACAGGGGATTCCATGGAAACTGGTTCTTTTGCAATTTTCATAATTTTTCTAATTTTTTCTTCTGGCATTTCCATTTTAATTGCAATTACTGAAGGATCTGGTTCTGAACCGGTTTCTTGTAAAATTTGACGAGATATTCTACTTATTTTATTAATTGTCTCAATCATATGAACTGGAATTCGAATAGTTCTAGCTTGATCTGCAATTGATCGAGTAATTGCTTGTCTTATCCACCATGTTGCATAAGTAGAAAATTTATAACCACGACGATATTCAAATTTATCAACCGCTTTCATTAAACCAATATTTCCCTCTTGAATTAAATCAAGAAATTGAAGACCTCTATCAGTATATTTCTTTGCAATTGAAATTACTAATCTTAAATTAGCCTCGGTCATTTCTCTTTTTGCTTTACGAGCTTTCATTTCTCCAGCAATCATTTTTCTATTTATGTCACGCAAATCATTTAATGGTAAAACAATATCTGTTTGTAAATTAATTAATTTTTGCTGTAATTCTTTTATGGAAGGAATATTTCGACATAAAATCAAATTATAATCATGTTGAATTTTAGTTTCATTGTCTACCCAATTTAAATTAATTTCATTTTCTGGAAAAACTTTAATAAAATGTAAACGTGGCATTCCGCATTTATTGACAACAATTTCTAAAATTTGTTTCTCTATTTGAGTAACTTGATTAATTTGATTTCGTAAGGTATCGCACAATTTTTCAATACTTTTTGCTGTAAATCGAATACCTAGCATTTCATTAGAAATATTATTATGTGCTTTTATATATGATTCTGAATTATATCCTTCTTTTTCAAATGCTTTTCTCATTTTATCAAAATGAAAAGATATATTAGAAAATTTTATTAAAGATTCATATTTTAATTTCTCCAATTGTTCTGTTGATAAATCAGCTGAACTAGATTCAATCAATATTTTTTCTTCATTATTATTTTTATTACCTTTAATAACACGATTATTACTAGAAAAATTTTTATCAATTAAACCGTCAACTATTTCATCTATCTTAATTTCATTTTTTGAAATTTTATCTGCTGCTATTAATATTTCCATAATAGTAGTGGGACACGAAGAAATAGCATGAATCATATCTTTTAAACCTTCCTCAATACGTTTAGCTATTTCAATTTCTCCGTCTCTAGTTAATAATTCAACTGAGCCCATTTCTCTCATATACATTTTTATTGGATCTTTTGTTCTACCAAAATCAGAATCAACTGTAGATAATGCTGCCTCTGTTGCTTCTTCAACATCATCATCACTAGTAATATTAGAAAGCATTAATGTCTCTGTGTCTAATACGTGTTCTGATACAGAAATATCCATATATCGAAAGGTTTTAATAATACTTTCAATTATTTCGTGATCGATAATATCTTCTGGAAGAAAATCATTAATTTCTGAAAAAGTTAAATAACCGCGTTCTTTACCGAGTTTAATTAATATTTTAAACTTTTTTCTTAAATTTTCGATTTCTTCTCTACTATTAGATTTTATATCAAAAGAAAATGCATTCTTTAATAAGGTTTCTTTTGTTTTTTTATTCTTGATTTTTGTTTTTTTATTAATAAATTTCATTTTGAAAGTGCAGTACTGTTAACAAAAAATCTTCTTTAATAAAATTAATATTAAATTTTTGTTATTTCCTGTAACTTTTTAGTTTTATATTATAACTTATAAATAATTTATATTAAGGTAATAGTAGTAGTAATTCTAAATTTAAATATTCATCAAATAGATTTTATTTTGTATGTAATTTCATAGTAAATTACTATTAATTATTAAATAAATTTTATTATGTAGTGTATAGTTTGTATTTTGATTTCTTTTTTTATTTATATGTTGGTTATACCATAACTCATAGTTTAATACTTAAGTATTAAAGGAATAGGTAGTAATGTATGTGCTCTATTTAAGTCTTCTATACTAATATAAAAGGATTTACAGTTTTAAATGACAATTTTCAAACAAAGTTAATTAACTATGATAACAGTCATAACAATTTTTACGTATAACTAGTGAGATTAAATATTTTATAAATTTTTTTTAATTATTTTTAATAAAGGCTTAGTTAATAACAATTTTAAGTTCTTTGTTAAAACTTATGGTGCATAAGCGTTAAGCGTTTTTGTGTAAGTAATTACGATAAATATTTTACTTTTATGTTATAATTTATTATTTAATTTTCTAAATTTTTTTTTCCTAGTAATTTACATAGTTCTTTTTTTTAAATAGCATTTTATTGTAATGTATTTTTTTTAATTTTGAGATTTTTTAATTTATTTATTAACTATTTTTATATAAAATATAATTTTACTTTGTAAACATTAAAAGAAGGTTAACTTTTCATAATTTTA
>NW_007378801.1:57859-58337 GCF_000475195.1 Diaphorina citri
TACTTATGTAATGTAAATCTTAATGATGATAGATAATGTAATTATATTTAATAATATTCACTATTATATTTTGATATTCAATGTCATTTACTTGTTAAATTCATTAAAATAATTTAAACTTCTTATAACTATTGTCATGACGTGAAAGTTTTACTTTAAATAATTATTTTTTTGTTTTTAGTTCTTATTTTTTTGTTTTCTTTGGAATAATTTCTTACGTAAAAGAAAACTATATTTTAGATTATCATCTCTTCTTTAGCTTTTAAATTCTTTTTTCAAATTTTATAATTAATTTGAGCCATTTCTTGCGCCAATAAATTGAAAAAGTCTTTAATTACTAAAAGAAGGTCTTCTATAATAGCTAGTGCTTTATTCAACTTTCATATAATTTGGAAACTATATACCTTATAAGAACATAGTCTTTTGTGCATAATCTGTTGTCTAGCTACAATCCTTCTATTCCTCTTTTTTTTTTTTT
>NW_007378801.1:58396-87003 GCF_000475195.1 Diaphorina citri
TTATAAATAGCATCTAATAATGTTTTTTTAGCAATTTCAATACTGTATTCAAAATTGTCTTGAATTTTAACAATAATTGATTCGAAATTTTTATTAATTTTTTTTAAATATTTTATAAATTTAGAGTGATCAATATCATTTTTAAAAATATGAATAGTATCAATTAATTGAAAAAACATTTTAACATAATTTTGTGAACATTTAGAAAATATAATCATATCTTCTGAATTTATCTCGTTTATTAATGATGGATAAGAAATTAATAATTTCATAATTTGATACTCAATACATATTGGTTGTATATTTTTTTTTTCTATAGTTTTATGTTTGATACTTGATGTATTTATTTTAAATAAATTATTAATTTCATTAAATGATACTTTAATTATTTTAGATAAACTACTTATAATTTTAAATCTTAATGATGATGATAATGGAATTATTTTAAATAAATATTCAATATTATATTTTGATTTTTCAATATCTTTTATTGTTTTTAAATTATAATTTAAAATAATTTCTTCTAAAAAAAATTGCAATAATGACATTGCTTCTAATACTTTTTTGCTAAATATTTTATATCCAAATTTTCTAATATAACTATCTGGATCATATTTATCCGGCAAAAATAAAAATTTAATAATTTTATCATCTGTAGCATAAAGTAAACATACCTCTAAAGCTCTACGGGCAGCGCGGCGTCCAGCTTGATCTCCATCAAAGCTAAAAATTATAGAATTAGTATAAAATAGTATTTTTTTAATATGAGTGGAAGTGCATGCCGTACCAAGTATAGCTACTGTTTGCAAAAAACCAAATTGTGATAATCCAATTACATCCATATATCCTTCAGTAATCAATACATAACCAGATTTTTCAATGGCATTTTTAGCTTCAAATAAGCCATATAATTCATTGCTTTTATGAAATAAAGGAGTTTCTGGAGAATTTATATATTTTGCTTCATTGGAATCTTTTATTAAGCGACCACCAAAACCAATTATTTGTCCATCAGTATTTTTAATTGGAAACATAATTCTTCCACGAAACCGATCATATCGCTTGTATTTTTCAATAACAGGTGATTGATTTACTTTATTTATTATTTTATCTACAACAAGACCAGAAGAAGCTAATGTATTAATATTATTATAATCTAAAAAAACTTTATTTAATGCATTCCATTCATTTGGTGCATAACCTAAATTAAATCTTAAAATTATTTCTTCATTTAATCCTCGTTTTTTTAGAAAATTTATAGCTTCTTTTGAATTTTTTAATTGTATTTTATAAAAATCAGAAGCACATATCATTATTTTTTTTAATAAAGATAAATCTACATTAGTTGAATTTATATTAAAATATTTGGATGATTTCTCAGGTAATATTTTTTTATTAAAATAATAATTTTTTTCATCTTTTTCATAAATACTGATATTTTTTTTTAGATAGTTAACGGATTCTATAAAATGAAATCCTAAATAATTAATTAAAAATTGGATTGCATCACCGTATATACCGCATCCAAAACAATAATAAAATTTTTTAATTGGATAAACAGTAAAACTAGGAGTTTTTTCATCATGAAATGGGCACAATCCAACAAAATTAGAACCGCTTTTTTTTAATGAAATATAATCGCTTATTATATGTACAATATCTATGCGGTTAATTAAATTATTGATAAATAATTGTGAAAACACGGTATTTAAAATAATAAAATTAGTTAAATTATTATTTTATGCATTTAATACATTTTTTTAGGTAACTGTTGACTACGTATACGTTTATAATGACGTTTTATTGCTGCAGCTAATTTACGTTTTCTCACTGTAGTTGGTTTTTCATAAAATTCACGAGCACGTAAATCGGTTAATAGACCTGTCTTTTCAATAGTTCGTTTAAATCTTCGTATAGCAACTTCAAAAGGTTCATTTTCTTTAACACGAATTATAGTCATACGATTTTAATAATAAATTATGTTCAATAATATTTAATTTTAATTTTTAAAATAAATAATGATATTAATTAATTTATAAATAATTTTCATCATTTAATAATAAATAAGATTTATTTATAATAATATTATAAATTTTAAAAAATAAACACAAATTTTATATAAAATTTTATAATTTATTTATATTGATTTTTCAAAAAATGTACTTCATATACTATTCTAATAAATTACCATCAGAAGTAATAAATGCGGCACGAATTTTTTTTTTAGTCCATATGGTTTTAAGAGAATTACAATAATTTTTTAATTGTATTCTATAGATTTTTTCTTCACTTTTAAATAGATTTAATTTATATTCAAGAATCCAAATTTCATCATTAAATTCAACAACACGATCTAATCTAAAAGTAATATTATTTATTATAATTTCCATCTCATTATATGATTTTAAATATTTTGAAGAATCGAAAAAACGTCTTAAATGTGATTTTGATAATATTTTTATTACATATTTTCTACCTATTTTTGCTAATGATAATGAACATTTTAACCATTTAGAAATAAAATTTGTTGTTGGAACAATAATTGGCCATTTTTTTTGCGAACAAAGTCGTTCTAATAAATCATGAAAAATAATACCCTTGTCTATGTTAATTTTATCGTGAATAATATTAGCATTAGTTTTTAAGTTATTTTTAATTTCCAAACAAGGTGATTTAAATAATGAAAGAGTAATTTTGTTACTTTTCTTATAATTTGAGTTACAATTAATTATTTCTGAAGAATTATTTATTATATTTTTTAAAAAATCAATAGATAAATCTGTTGCGCCTTTTAGGCGATTATACCAGCTATCTAATATTAATCCATTTGTTTTATTTTTATTTCTTATTCCACTAAGAATGAGTAATTGTTTAGCTCGAGTTAATGCAACATAATATAAATTCCAATCTTCTTGTTCTTTAAATTTCTCTTCTATTTTAAATAAAATATCTCGAGCCATTCCTTTTTCACTAGAATATACAGAAAAATGTTTTGGTTTTAATTTATTTTGGGGCCAATTACATAAGATACCAATTTTATCAGAGTTATGTTTACTATGATTTGAATCTAAAATAATCACTATTGGTGCTTCTAATCCTTTTGCACTATGCACAGTTAAAATACGTATCGAATTTGTAGATACATTAATTTTTTCCTCATCTATGGAATTATTTTCTATTTTATTATCTAGATTGGATAATATATCTATAAATTTTGATAAAGTAATATAATTTTTAAGGTTTAATTTAAAAGATAATTCTACAAATTTATGAATATTACCAATTACTTGATTTATTTTAAATGCTACTGTATATTGAGTATAACGTTTAATTATTTTTCCTTCATATAAAATAATATCAAGTAAATCACATACTGGTAAATTTAAAGAAATTGCTAACCATTTTTTTAATAAATTATAAATTCTTTTTAGAGACAATGATTGTACGTTTTCTTTGCATATAGCTTTTAAACGTTTCCACCAAGTTTTTTCTGAGCGTTTTGCTAATATAATTAAATCTTCATCAGAAGAACCTGAAATAGGACTCTTTAATACATGTGCTAATGATAAAGAATCACTTGGCATATTTAGAAATTTTAATAATGCAATTAAATCAGTTATTTCTAAGGATTCAAGTAGACCACTTCTTTTATCTGATATAAATGGGATTCCATAATGACGTAATGCATTTTCATATGATAATAAATGTGTACGTTTTTTTATTAAAATCATTACATCTGACCATATTAAATTTCTATTATTTTTGATATTATTAGATTTAGTATTATTAATTAAAAAATTTTTTTTTAAATATAATAATATTTGAGCTATCATTTTTCCTTCATTTTTATAAAAAATATCTTCTTCTTCATGAAAATTATTTGAATTAATATTATCTTTTAAGATATTTGTATGAAAATTTTTTTCAAAAAAAAATGTATTTGTTGCTAATGGAAGTCTCCATACATTTCCTATATTTTTACAAGCAGTAGTTTGTTTAGTATAAATTGGGTTTTTTTTAAAACTAAGATTTAATACATTAATTAAATTTATAGAATTACGCCAAGTTCGATTAGAACGTAAAATAAAACCATTGCGTTTTTTTAATAATTTACAAGCTGCAGTGAATATACGTGGATCAGCATGACGGAATCGATAAATTGATTGTTTTGGATCTCCAACGATAAATATTGATGGTTTTATTTTTTTTACACTGTATTTTTTTATCCAAGATTTAATAATAATCCATTGTAATGGACTAGTATCCTGAAATTCATCTAATAAAATATATTTATATAAAATATTTAATCTATTTTGCAAATAGATCACATGATTATCATTAGTAAATAAACAATAAATTTTCCATTCAATATCATAAAAATCTATTACACGTTTTTTAAATTTTATTTTTTGATAAATATTAAGATACATATTTCCTAACTTAAAAAGCGCTTTGTTTATTGATAAAATTGAAGATTCTTTGCTTCTTTTGAGTAATTTTTTCAAATATTCTGCTATTTTTTTGAATTTTATATCGAATTTATTAATTGATAATAATTCATCATTTTTAAAGTATTTTATTAATTCATTTTTTAAATCCTTAGTTTTTAAATTAGAACGTAATTTACCATTTTTATCAAAAAATTGATTTGATAAAATAGAAAAATTATTAATACTAGGATTAGATGATAATATTTTTTCAATAATTAAAGCGCGTTTTTTATTAATTAAGGAACCTTTTTTTAATAAATTAACTATTATATTAATTTCATTAATTTTAGAGGAATTTTTCCATAAAGAAAAACGGGCATCTGATATGATGTCTTTTCCCATTAATTTGCGTAAAATTTCTATAGCATTGTTATTATTATTTCGTGATAATATCCACCATTCAACACGTTTATCAATAAATGCATTAAGTAATTTACGAATATTTTCATTACTAGTTCCAAAAAAATCATATAGTGTTATTAAAGATTTTTTAATAATAGATTTGTCTTTAGATTTATTAACAAATGTTATTAATTGATTATATGCATTTTCTATTATTTTTCCAGTAAATTCGATTAATTTATATCCGCGAATTGATTTAGAAAATAAAGGTGTTATTTGCATTAAATAAGCAAACCAACTATGAAATGTATAAATTGATAAATTTTGATTTTCTATTATTAATTTTTGATATAAATTACGAGCTAATGGAATAAAATTTAATATTTTTTTTTTAGATATACCCCGTTCATATAATAATATTTCAATTTTTTTATCAGAACTTAAAGAAAGTTCTTTTAGTAAATTCATTAGACGTTTAAGAATTTCTTTGGCTGCTTTATTTGTAAATGTAATTGCTAATATTTCAGATGCTTTAGCGCCATTTAATAAAATATGCAATATACGACTAATAAGTAACCAGGTTTTACCGCTACCAGCACAAGCTTCCACTATTACTGAATATTTTGGATTACAAGATATATTAATAAAAGATTGAATATTTGATGAAATACCATTAATATCATAAGATATTTCTGAAGATTTTTGTATTTTTTGATTCATTATTTTATTTTTATTATTTTAATTACTAATTTATTAACCATTCTCTTTTTCTACATAAACCTTTCATATTACAAAAACGACAAATTGATTCAATACCTAAAGCAGGTAATGATGCTCCGGTTGCAATTGAATATATTTGTTTTTTTATTTTTGATATTAGTTTTTCTGTTGTGACGGAATTTAATATATTTTTAGGAATATCTATTATTTTTATTTGCTTATTGTTTAATACAATATATTGAGCATTGTATTTAGGGATCTTTATATTTTTTTCTAATAAAAATTTATAAAGTATTAATTGATAATCCTTATTATTATGTATTTTTTTTCTTAAAGAATTATAGTCGCTAGTTTTGTAATCTAATATTAAATATTGATCATCTATATTTTTATCAATACGATCAATACGACCATATAATACTATTTTTTTGTTATTAAATAAAAATAAAGTTTTTTTATATTTCTTTTCTCCGGACACAAAATTCCAACCAGAATATTCATGAGAATTAGACCATTTTAAATAGTATGGAATTGATTTTTTCCAAGAAATATAGTAATTTAAAGAAACTGGACAAATTTTTAAAACTTCTTTAAATATTTTTTTAGAAATTAAATTTAATAATTCAAAACGTTTATCTAAAGAAATTAATTTTTTTACATTATTTAAATGACTATGATATAAAAAAAGAATTTTATGCACCCAATTTCCGTAATGATATTTTTGAGGAATATTATAAAAGTTATTAATGGAATTTAAATTAAGCATATGTTGCGCAAAAAATTTATAAGGGCATTCTATGAAATTATTATAACTAGTAATAGATATTTTATAAGGAAGTAATTCACCACAATTTGGAAGAGGAGGAAGTATAGGAATTGATTTTATATCATACAAATTTATTTTGGAACGATGTTTTTTTAATTTTTTTTTATATATATTTAATATTAATTGTAAGCGTTCAATTAAAGGGCTAATGAAATTTAATTCTGAATTTTTATATATTTGCCAAAATAATATAACTTTTTTACAACAACATAATAGTTCTGTTAATTCACGTAATTGTTTTTGACGTAAAGAATAATTTGTATTTAATTTTAATTTTTTTCTAAATATATTTGAAAAAAATAAAGTTTCCTTTACTAATGAAGGAAAATTATCAATATCAATTCCAACTATGAATACAGCATCAAAACGCAACAAATATATATCATTTATCGATAATATAGTAACACGATTATCATCTGATTTTGATATAAATTTTGTCATATCCATTTGTAATTCAATAAATTTTCTATATTCAGAAAATGTAAATAATAAATCTGTATTTTTATATATATTTGATAAAATTTTTAATACAAGTTTTCCAGATTCATTTGTGTCTAGTGCTTCATTAATACCTAATTCTAAAAAAAATTTTAAAATTATAGAATTCCATTTTGAGATAGAATAAGATTTAATATGTAATTTTTTATATTTATTTACTATTTTTTGTATTAATTTATATAAATCTAAATTAATATTTTTTAATTTTTTAAGGGCAAAATATAAGTTATTAAAAATAATAGTATCACGACAAATTGATTCAATTATTGATATATAATTATTTTTATCTAAAATATCATTTAATATATATGGTGATTTTAAAAAAATTAAAAATTTATTGGCTTTTCGAGGTTCATCTATTACATTAAAAAAATTAGTCAAAAAAGCTGCTGCACTAGTTCTCGATAATTTGCATCCTACCGTATTAAAAACAAAAATTTTTGATCGCTTCAATAAAGAACAGATTCTGCTAATTACTAGACTATCTAATTCAATAATAGCAATTTTTTTATAACCTAAAATTAATAAATTGATAATATTTTGGGATACTTGTGTAGCAATATCTTCTAAATTGTTACAAGGACAAATTGATAAATTTGATGGCACATCAATTTTTTTATCATTAATATATAAAGGAGATATAAATTTTTTAGTTATGGTAAATTCAGTTTTTGATAATTGAATTTCCGGCCAGGCTTTAAAATATAAATATGGTATTTTAGACCAATCTATTATTATTGGTAATACAGAGCAATTTTTGCCATAATTATTTAAAAAATTTATTTCAATTGGAGATGGTTGAATAGAGGTAAACCAAATTAATGGCATTTCTACTTCAACTATTAATTTTTTTATATTCATAAATCGCCATACTGATTCATCATTTTTAATTTGATAACACCAAATTGACCATATTAATTCAATTTCATCTTTTAATATAGTATAAACAAATGGTGATAAAAAATTTAAAGCTGATTTCCAACGAATTTTAATTTTATCTAGTTTATAAATTGATGGTAATAACATTTGATTTAATTCATGAAATAATTTAATTAATTCTTTAGAAAATATTAATAAATCAATTTTATTGATCATATTATTTTTTTTAAATAAATAATTTTTTTGTAATTTTAAATATAAATATAGTAATTTTTCATGGTTTTGAATTGGAAAAAAAATATCAAAATTAGATATATGTAATTTTAACCAATTATCAAATGTTCCAATAAATGGAGATATATAATTTTTAAAGGAAAAAAATTTATTAAATGCTTTTTTAAAATATTGAATATGAAGAGTATTTGGAACTATGATACGAAGAGATGAAAAATCATATTTTTTAGGTGAAATTATTTTTAAATTTTCACAATGTTTTATTATTTGTTTAACAGAATCGAACCAAAATAAAGCTGATGGAGTAATTCTTAATGCTGGATGTAACATAAATATAAATATGATAAAATTTAAGTTTTTAGAAAAAATGTAAATGAAAATAATATTTTAAAAAATTTAAATTTATATTTTATAATAGTTGTACATTACATTAGTAATGCATATGTACGAAATGACCATGTATACATAAAAAATATGTAATGGTATTGTATATATGAAATTCTTAAATATAATTTCTAAATTATAAAATAATATTTAAATTAATGAATAATATAATTTTAAATTTTAAAAATTATATATTAAATAAATCAAAAATAAATACAATATTAGAAAGAATAATGACTAAATATATCAAAGATATTAATGATACATCTTTCGATAAGGATGTATTAAAATCAAAATTACCTGTATTAGTGGATTTCTGGGCGGAATGGTGTACGTATACGTTTATAATGACGTTTTATTGCTGCAGCTAATTTACGTTTTCTCACTGTAGTTGGTTTTTCATAAAATTCACGAGCACGTAAATCGGTTAATAGACCTGTCTTTTCAATAGTTCGTTTAAATCTTCGTATAGCAACTTCAAAAGGTTCATTTTCTTTAACACGAATTATAGTCATACGATTTTAATAATAAATTATGTTCAATAATATTTAATTTTAATTTTTAAAATAAATAATGATATTAATTAATTTATAAATAATTTTCATCATTTAATAATAAATAAGATTTATTTATAATAATATTATAAATTTTAAAAAATAAACACAAATTTTATATAAAATTTTATAATTTATTTATATTGATTTTTCAAAAAATGTACTTCATATACTATTCTAATAAATTACCATCAGAAGTAATAAATGCGGCACGAATTTTTTTTTTAGTCCATATGGTTTTAAGAGAATTACAATAATTTTTTAATTGTATTCTATAGATTTTTTCTTCACTTTTAAATAGATTTAATTTATATTCAAGAATCCAAATTTCATCATTAAATTCAACAACACGATCTAATCTAAAAGTAATATTATTTATTATAATTTCCATCTCATTATATGATTTTAAATATTTTGAAGAATCGAAAAAACGTCTTAAATGTGATTTTGATAATATTTTTATTACATATTTTCTACCTATTTTTGCTAATGATAATGAACATTTTAACCATTTAGAAATAAAATTTGTTGTTGGAACAATAATTGGCCATTTTTTTTGCGAACAAAGTCGTTCTAATAAATCATGAAAAATAATACCCTTGTCTATGTTAATTTTATCGTGAATAATATTAGCATTAGTTTTTAAGTTATTTTTAATTTCCAAACAAGGTGATTTAAATAATGAAAGAGTAATTTTGTTACTTTTCTTATAATTTGAGTTACAATTAATTATTTCTGAAGAATTATTTATTATATTTTTTAAAAAATCAATAGATAAATCTGTTGCGCCTTTTAGGCGATTATACCAGCTATCTAATATTAATCCATTTGTTTTATTTTTATTTCTTATTCCACTAAGAATGAGTAATTGTTTAGCTCGAGTTAATGCAACATAATATAAATTCCAATCTTCTTGTTCTTTAAATTTCTCTTCTATTTTAAATAAAATATCTCGAGCCATTCCTTTTTCACTAGAATATACAGAAAAATGTTTTGGTTTTAATTTATTTTGGGGCCAATTACATAAGATACCAATTTTATCAGAGTTATGTTTACTATGATTTGAATCTAAAATAATCACTATTGGTGCTTCTAATCCTTTTGCACTATGCACAGTTAAAATACGTATCGAATTTGTAGATACATTAATTTTTTCCTCATCTATGGAATTATTTTCTATTTTATTATCTAGATTGGATAATATATCTATAAATTTTGATAAAGTAATATAATTTTTAAGGTTTAATTTAAAAGATAATTCTACAAATTTATGAATATTACCAATTACTTGATTTATTTTAAATGCTACTGTATATTGAGTATAACGTTTAATTATTTTTCCTTCATATAAAATAATATCAAGTAAATCACATACTGGTAAATTTAAAGAAATTGCTAACCATTTTTTTAATAAATTATAAATTCTTTTTAGAGACAATGATTGTACGTTTTCTTTGCATATAGCTTTTAAACGTTTCCACCAAGTTTTTTCTGAGCGTTTTGCTAATATAATTAAATCTTCATCAGAAGAACCTGAAATAGGACTCTTTAATACATGTGCTAATGATAAAGAATCACTTGGCATATTTAGAAATTTTAATAATGCAATTAAATCAGTTATTTCTAAGGATTCAAGTAGACCACTTCTTTTATCTGATATAAATGGGATTCCATAATGACGTAATGCATTTTCATATGATAATAAATGTGTACGTTTTTTTATTAAAATCATTACATCTGACCATATTAAATTTCTATTATTTTTGATATTATTAGATTTAGTATTATTAATTAAAAAATTTTTTTTTAAATATAATAATATTTGAGCTATCATTTTTCCTTCATTTTTATAAAAAATATCTTCTTCTTCATGAAAATTATTTGAATTAATATTATCTTTTAAGATATTTGTATGAAAATTTTTTTCAAAAAAAAATGTATTTGTTGCTAATGGAAGTCTCCATACATTTCCTATATTTTTACAAGCAGTAGTTTGTTTAGTATAAATTGGGTTTTTTTTAAAACTAAGATTTAATACATTAATTAAATTTATAGAATTACGCCAAGTTCGATTAGAACGTAAAATAAAACCATTGCGTTTTTTTAATAATTTACAAGCTGCAGTGAATATACGTGGATCAGCATGACGGAATCGATAAATTGATTGTTTTGGATCCAGTACTGTAAATATTGATGGTTTTATTTTTTTTACACTGTATTTTTTTATCCAAGATTTAATAATAATCCATTGTAATGGACTAGTATCCTGAAATTCATCTAATAAAATATATTTATATAAAATATTTAATCTATTTTGCAAATAGATCACATGATTATCATTAGTAAATAAACAATAAATTTTCCATTCAATATCATAAAAATCTATTACACGTTTTTTAAATTTTATTTTTTGATAAATATTAAGATACATATTTCCTAACTTAAAAAGCGCTTTGTTTATTGATAAAATTGAAGATTCTTTGCTTCTTTTGAGTAATTTTTTCAAATATTCTGCTATTTTTTTGAATTTTATATCGAATTTATTAATTGATAATAATTCATCATTTTTAAAGTATTTTATTAATTCATTTTTTAAATCCTTAGTTTTTAAATTAGAACGTAATTTACCATTTTTATCAAAAAATTGATTTGATAAAATAGAAAAATTATTAATACTAGGATTAGATGATAATATTTTTTCAATAATTAAAGCGCGTTTTTTATTAATTAAGGAACCTTTTTTTAATAAATTAACTATTATATTAATTTCATTAATTTTAGAGGAATTTTTCCATAAAGAAAAACGGGCATCTGATATGATGTCTTTTCCCATTAATTTGCGTAAAATTTCTATAGCATTGTTATTATTATTTCGTGATAATATCCACCATTCAACACGTTTATCAATAAATGCATTAAGTAATTTACGAATATTTTCATTACTAGTTCCAAAAAAATCATATAGTGTTATTAAAGATTTTTTAATAATAGATTTGTCTTTAGATTTATTAACAAATGTTATTAATTGATTATATGCATTTTCTATTATTTTTCCAGTAAATTCGATTAATTTATATCCGCGAATTGATTTAGAAAATAAAGGTGTTATTTGCATTAAATAAGCAAACCAACTATGAAATGTATAAATTGATAAATTTTGATTTTCTATTATTAATTTTTGATATAAATTACGAGCTAATGGAATAAAATTTAATATTTTTTTTTTAGATATACCCCGTTCATATAATAATATTTCAATTTTTTTATCAGAACTTAAAGAAAGTTCTTTTAGTAAATTCATTAGACGTTTAAGAATTTCTTTGGCTGCTTTATTTGTAAATGTAATTGCTAATATTTCAGATGCTTTAGCGCCATTTAATAAAATATGCAATATACGACTAATAAGTAACCAGGTTTTACCGCTACCAGCACAAGCTTCCACTATTACTGAATATTTTGGATTACAAGATATATTAATAAAAGATTGAATATTTGATGAAATACCATTAATATCATAAGATATTTCTGAAGATTTTTGTATTTTTTGATTCATTATTTTATTTTTATTATTTTAATTACTAATTTATTAACCATTCTCTTTTTCTACATAAACCTTTCATATTACAAAAACGACAAATTGATTCAATACCTAAAGCAGGTAATGATGCTCCGGTTGCAATTGAATATATTTGTTTTTTTATTTTTGATATTAGTTTTTCTGTTGTGACGGAATTTAATATATTTTTAGGAATATCTATTATTTTTATTTGCTTATTGTTTAATACAATATATTGAGCATTGTATTTAGGGATCTTTATATTTTTTTCTAATAAAAATTTATAAAGTATTAATTGATAATCCTTATTATTATGTATTTTTTTTCTTAAAGAATTATAGTCGCTAGTTTTGTAATCTAATATTAAATATTGATCATCTATATTTTTATCAATACGATCAATACGACCATATAATACTATTTTTTTGTTATTAAATAAAAATAAAGTTTTTTTATATTTCTTTTCTCCGGACACAAAATTCCAACCAGAATATTCATGAGAATTAGACCATTTTAAATAGTATGGAATTGATTTTTTCCAAGAAATATAGTAATTTAAAGAAACTGGACAAATTTTTAAAACTTCTTTAAATATTTTTTTAGAAATTAAATTTAATAATTCAAAACGTTTATCTAAAGAAATTAATTTTTTTACATTATTTAAATGACTATGATATAAAAAAAGAATTTTATGCACCCAATTTCCGTAATGATATTTTTGAGGAATATTATAAAAGTTATTAATGGAATTTAAATTAAGCATATGTTGCGCAAAAAATTTATAAGGGCATTCTATGAAATTATTATAACTAGTAATAGATATTTTATAAGGAAGTAATTCACCACAATTTGGAAGAGGAGGAAGTATAGGAATTGATTTTATATCATACAAATTTATTTTGGAACGATGTTTTTTTAATTTTTTTTTATATATATTTAATATTAATTGTAAGCGTTCAATTAAAGGGCTAATGAAATTTAATTCTGAATTTTTATATATTTGCCAAAATAATATAACTTTTTTACAACAACATAATAGTTCTGTTAATTCACGTAATTGTTTTTGACGTAAAGAATAATTTGTATTTAATTTTAATTTTTTTCTAAATATATTTGAAAAAAATAAAGTTTCCTTTACTAATGAAGGAAAATTATCAATATCAATTCCAACTATGAATACAGCATCAAAACGCAACAAATATATATCATTTATCGATAATATAGTAACACGATTATCATCTGATTTTGATATAAATTTTGTCATATCCATTTGTAATTCAATAAATTTTCTATATTCAGAAAATGTAAATAATAAATCTGTATTTTTATATATATTTGATAAAATTTTTAATACAAGTTTTCCAGATTCATTTGTGTCTAGTGCTTCATTAATACCTAATTCTAAAAAAAATTTTAAAATTATAGAATTCCATTTTGAGATAGAATAAGATTTAATATGTAATTTTTTATATTTATTTACTATTTTTTGTATTAATTTATATAAATCTAAATTAATATTTTTTAATTTTTTAAGGGCAAAATATAAGTTATTAAAAATAATAGTATCACGACAAATTGATTCAATTATTGATATATAATTATTTTTATCTAAAATATCATTTAATATATATGGTGATTTTAAAAAAATTAAAAATTTATTGGCTTTTCGAGGTTCATCTATTACATTAAAAAAATTAGTCAAAAAAGCTGCTGCACTAGTTCTCGATAATTTGCATCCTACCGTATTAAAAACAAAAATTTTTGATCGCTTCAATAAAGAACAGATTCTGCTAATTACTAGACTATCTAATTCAATAATAGCAATTTTTTTATAACCTAAAATTAATAAATTGATAATATTTTGGGATACTTGTGTAGCAATATCTTCTAAATTGTTACAAGGACAAATTGATAAATTTGATGGCACATCAATTTTTTTATCATTAATATATAAAGGAGATATAAATTTTTTAGTTATGGTAAATTCAGTTTTTGATAATTGAATTTCCGGCCAGGCTTTAAAATATAAATATGGTATTTTAGACCAATCTATTATTATTGGTAATACAGAGCAATTTTTGCCATAATTATTTAAAAAATTTATTTCAATTGGAGATGGTTGAATAGAGGTAAACCAAATTAATGGCATTTCTACTTCAACTATTAATTTTTTTATATTCATAAATCGCCATACTGATTCATCATTTTTAATTTGATAACACCAAATTGACCATATTAATTCAATTTCATCTTTTAATATAGTATAAACAAATGGTGATAAAAAATTTAAAGCTGATTTCCAACGAATTTTAATTTTATCTAGTTTATAAATTGATGGTAATAACATTTGATTTAATTCATGAAATAATTTAATTAATTCTTTAGAAAATATTAATAAATCAATTTTATTGATCATATTATTTTTTTTAAATAAATAATTTTTTTGTAATTTTAAATATAAATATAGTAATTTTTCATGGTTTTGAATTGGAAAAAAAATATCAAAATTAGATATATGTAATTTTAACCAATTATCAAATGTTCCAATAAATGGAGATATATAATTTTTAAAGGAAAAAAATTTATTAAATGCTTTTTTAAAATATTGAATATGAAGAGTATTTGGAACTATGATACGAAGAGATGAAAAATCATATTTTTTAGGTGAAATTATTTTTAAATTTTCACAATGTTTTATTATTTGTTTAACAGAATCGAACCAAAATAAAGCTGATGGAGTAATTCTTAATGCTGGATGTAACATAAATATAAATATGATAAAATTTAAGTTTTTAGAAAAAATGTAAATGAAAATAATATTTTAAAAAATTTAAATTTATATTTTATAATAGTTGTACATTACATTAGTAATGCATATGTACGAAATGACCATGTATACATAAAAAATATGTAATGGTATTGTATATATGAAATTCTTAAATATAATTTCTAAATTATAAAATAATATTTAAATTAATGAATAATATAATTTTAAATTTTAAAAATTATATATTAAATAAATCAAAAATAAATACAATATTAGAAAGAATAATGACTAAATATATCAAAGATATTAATGATACATCTTTCGATAAGGATGTATTAAAATCAAAATTACCTGTATTAGTGGATTTCTGGGCGGAATGGTGGATTTTAATAATAAATTATGTTCAATAATATTTAATTTTAATTTTTAAAATAAATAATGATATTAATTAATTTATAAATAATTTTCATCATTTAATAATAAATAAGATTTATTTATAATAATATTATAAATTTTAAAAAATAAACACAAATTTTATATAAAATTTTATAATTTATTTATATTGATTTTTCAAAAAATGTACTTCATATACTATTCTAATAAATTACCATCAGAAGTAATAAATGCGGCACGAATTTTTTTTTTAGTCCATATGGTTTTAAGAGAATTACAATAATTTTTTAATTGTATTCTATAGATTTTTTCTTCACTTTTAAATAGATTTAATTTATATTCAAGAATCCAAATTTCATCATTAAATTCAACAACACGATCTAATCTAAAAGTAATATTATTTATTATAATTTCCATCTCATTATATGATTTTAAATATTTTGAAGAATCGAAAAAACGTCTTAAATGTGATTTTGATAATATTTTTATTACATATTTTCTACCTATTTTTGCTAATGATAATGAACATTTTAACCATTTAGAAATAAAATTTGTTGTTGGAACAATAATTGGCCATTTTTTTTGCGAACAAAGTCGTTCTAATAAATCATGAAAAATAATACCCTTGTCTATGTTAATTTTATCGTGAATAATATTAGCATTAGTTTTTAAGTTATTTTTAATTTCCAAACAAGGTGATTTAAATAATGAAAGAGTAATTTTGTTACTTTTCTTATAATTTGAGTTACAATTAATTATTTCTGAAGAATTATTTATTATATTTTTTAAAAAATCAATAGATAAATCTGTTGCGCCTTTTAGGCGATTATACCAGCTATCTAATATTAATCCATTTGTTTTATTTTTATTTCTTATTCCACTAAGAATGAGTAATTGTTTAGCTCGAGTTAATGCAACATAATATAAATTCCAATCTTCTTGTTCTTTAAATTTCTCTTCTATTTTAAATAAAATATCTCGAGCCATTCCTTTTTCACTAGAATATACAGAAAAATGTTTTGGTTTTAATTTATTTTGGGGCCAATTACATAAGATACCAATTTTATCAGAGTTATGTTTACTATGATTTGAATCTAAAATAATCACTATTGGTGCTTCTAATCCTTTTGCACTATGCACAGTTAAAATACGTATCGAATTTGTAGATACATTAATTTTTTCCTCATCTATGGAATTATTTTCTATTTTATTATCTAGATTGGATAATATATCTATAAATTTTGATAAAGTAATATAATTTTTAAGGTTTAATTTAAAAGATAATTCTACAAATTTATGAATATTACCAATTACTTGATTTATTTTAAATGCTACTGTATATTGAGTATAACGTTTAATTATTTTTCCTTCATATAAAATAATATCAAGTAAATCACATACTGGTAAATTTAAAGAAATTGCTAACCATTTTTTTAATAAATTATAAATTCTTTTTAGAGACAATGATTGTACGTTTTCTTTGCATATAGCTTTTAAACGTTTCCACCAAGTTTTTTCTGAGCGTTTTGCTAATATAATTAAATCTTCATCAGAAGAACCTGAAATAGGACTCTTTAATACATGTGCTAATGATAAAGAATCACTTGGCATATTTAGAAATTTTAATAATGCAATTAAATCAGTTATTTCTAAGGATTCAAGTAGACCACTTCTTTTATCTGATATAAATGGGATTCCATAATGACGTAATGCATTTTCATATGATAATAAATGTGTACGTTTTTTTATTAAAATCATTACATCTGACCATATTAAATTTCTATTATTTTTGATATTATTAGATTTAGTATTATTAATTAAAAAATTTTTTTTTAAATATAATAATATTTGAGCTATCATTTTTCCTTCATTTTTATAAAAAATATCTTCTTCTTCATGAAAATTATTTGAATTAATATTATCTTTTAAGATATTTGTATGAAAATTTTTTTCAAAAAAAAATGTATTTGTTGCTAATGGAAGTCTCCATACATTTCCTATATTTTTACAAGCAGTAGTTTGTTTAGTATAAATTGGGTTTTTTTTAAAACTAAGATTTAATACATTAATTAAATTTATAGAATTACGCCAAGTTCGATTAGAACGTAAAATAAAACCATTGCGTTTTTTTAATAATTTACAAGCTGCAGTGAATATACGTGGATCAGCATGACGGAATCGATAAATTGATTGTTTTGGATCTCCAACGATAAATATTGATGGTTTTATTTTTTTTACACTGTATTTTTTTATCCAAGATTTAATAATAATCCATTGTAATGGACTAGTATCCTGAAATTCATCTAATAAAATATATTTATATAAAATATTTAATCTATTTTGCAAATAGATCACATGATTATCATTAGTAAATAAACAATAAATTTTCCATTCAATATCATAAAAATCTATTACACGTTTTTTAAATTTTATTTTTTGATAAATATTAAGATACATATTTCCTAACTTAAAAAGCGCTTTGTTTATTGATAAAATTGAAGATTCTTTGCTTCTTTTGAGTAATTTTTTCAAATATTCTGCTATTTTTTTGAATTTTATATCGAATTTATTAATTGATAATAATTCATCATTTTTAAAGTATTTTATTAATTCATTTTTTAAATCCTTAGTTTTTAAATTAGAACGTAATTTACCATTTTTATCAAAAAATTGATTTGATAAAATAGAAAAATTATTAATACTAGGATTAGATGATAATATTTTTTCAATAATTAAAGCGCGTTTTTTATTAATTAAGGAACCTTTTTTTAATAAATTAACTATTATATTAATTTCATTAATTTTAGAGGAATTTTTCCATAAAGAAAAACGGGCATCTGATATGATGTCTTTTCCCATTAATTTGCGTAAAATTTCTATAGCATTGTTATTATTATTTCGTGATAATATCCACCATTCAACACGTTTATCAATAAATGCATTAAGTAATTTACGAATATTTTCATTACTAGTTCCAAAAAAATCATATAGTGTTATTAAAGATTTTTTAATAATAGATTTGTCTTTAGATTTATTAACAAATGTTATTAATTGATTATATGCATTTTCTATTATTTTTCCAGTAAATTCGATTAATTTATATCCGCGAATTGATTTAGAAAATAAAGGTGTTATTTGCATTAAATAAGCAAACCAACTATGAAATGTATAAATTGATAAATTTTGATTTTCTATTATTAATTTTTGATATAAATTACGAGCTAATGGAATAAAATTTAATATTTTTTTTTTAGATATACCCCGTTCATATAATAATATTTCAATTTTTTTATCAGAACTTAAAGAAAGTTCTTTTAGTAAATTCATTAGACGTTTAAGAATTTCTTTGGCTGCTTTATTTGTAAATGTAATTGCTAATATTTCAGATGCTTTAGCGCCATTTAATAAAATATGCAATATACGACTAATAAGTAACCAGGTTTTACCGCTACCAGCACAAGCTTCCACTATTACTGAATATTTTGGATTACAAGATATATTAATAAAAGATTGAATATTTGATGAAATACCATTAATATCATAAGATATTTCTGAAGATTTTTGTATTTTTTGATTCATTATTTTATTTTTATTATTTTAATTACTAATTTATTAACCATTCTCTTTTTCTACATAAACCTTTCATATTACAAAAACGACAAATTGATTCAATACCTAAAGCAGGTAATGATGCTCCGGTTGCAATTGAATATATTTGTTTTTTTATTTTTGATATTAGTTTTTCTGTTGTGACGGAATTTAATATATTTTTAGGAATATCTATTATTTTTATTTGCTTATTGTTTAATACAATATATTGAGCATTGTATTTAGGGATCTTTATATTTTTTTCTAATAAAAATTTATAAAGTATTAATTGATAATCCTTATTATTATGTATTTTTTTTCTTAAAGAATTATAGTCGCTAGTTTTGTAATCTAATATTAAATATTGATCATCTATATTTTTATCAATACGATCAATACGACCATATAATACTATTTTTTTGTTATTAAATAAAAATAAAGTTTTTTTATATTTCTTTTCTCCGGACACAAAATTCCAACCAGAATATTCATGAGAATTAGACCATTTTAAATAGTATGGAATTGATTTTTTCCAAGAAATATAGTAATTTAAAGAAACTGGACAAATTTTTAAAACTTCTTTAAATATTTTTTTAGAAATTAAATTTAATAATTCAAAACGTTTATCTAAAGAAATTAATTTTTTTACATTATTTAAATGACTATGATATAAAAAAAGAATTTTATGCACCCAATTTCCGTAATGATATTTTTGAGGAATATTATAAAAGTTATTAATGGAATTTAAATTAAGCATATGTTGCGCAAAAAATTTATAAGGGCATTCTATGAAATTATTATAACTAGTAATAGATATTTTATAAGGAAGTAATTCACCACAATTTGGAAGAGGAGGAAGTATAGGAATTGATTTTATATCATACAAATTTATTTTGGAACGATGTTTTTTTAATTTTTTTTTATATATATTTAATATTAATTGTAAGCGTTCAATTAAAGGGCTAATGAAATTTAATTCTGAATTTTTATATATTTGCCAAAATAATATAACTTTTTTACAACAACATAATAGTTCTGTTAATTCACGTAATTGTTTTTGACGTAAAGAATAATTTGTATTTAATTTTAATTTTTTTCTAAATATATTTGAAAAAAATAAAGTTTCCTTTACTAATGAAGGAAAATTATCAATATCAATTCCAACTATGAATACAGCATCAAAACGCAACAAATATATATCATTTATCGATAATATAGTAACACGATTATCATCTGATTTTGATATAAATTTTGTCATATCCATTTGTAATTCAATAAATTTTCTATATTCAGAAAATGTAAATAATAAATCTGTATTTTTATATATATTTGATAAAATTTTTAATACAAGTTTTCCAGATTCATTTGTGTCTAGTGCTTCATTAATACCTAATTCTAAAAAAAATTTTAAAATTATAGAATTCCATTTTGAGATAGAATAAGATTTAATATGTAATTTTTTATATTTATTTACTATTTTTTGTATTAATTTATATAAATCTAAATTAATATTTTTTAATTTTTTAAGGGCAAAATATAAGTTATTAAAAATAATAGTATCACGACAAATTGATTCAATTATTGATATATAATTATTTTTATCTAAAATATCATTTAATATATATGGTGATTTTAAAAAAATTAAAAATTTATTGGCTTTTCGAGGTTCATCTATTACATTAAAAAAATTAGTCAAAAAAGCTGCTGCACTAGTTCTCGATAATTTGCATCCTACCGTATTAAAAACAAAAATTTTTGATCGCTTCAATAAAGAACAGATTCTGCTAATTACTAGACTATCTAATTCAATAATAGCAATTTTTTTATAACCTAAAATTAATAAATTGATAATATTTTGGGATACTTGTGTAGCAATATCTTCTAAATTGTTACAAGGACAAATTGATAAATTTGATGGCACATCAATTTTTTTATCATTAATATATAAAGGAGATATAAATTTTTTAGTTATGGTAAATTCAGTTTTTGATAATTGAATTTCCGGCCAGGCTTTAAAATATAAATATGGTATTTTAGACCAATCTATTATTATTGGTAATACAGAGCAATTTTTGCCATAATTATTTAAAAAATTTATTTCAATTGGAGATGGTTGAATAGAGGTAAACCAAATTAATGGCATTTCTACTTCAACTATTAATTTTTTTATATTCATAAATCGCCATACTGATTCATCATTTTTAATTTGATAACACCAAATTGACCATATTAATTCAATTTCATCTTTTAATATAGTATAAACAAATGGTGATAAAAAATTTAAAGCTGATTTCCAACGAATTTTAATTTTATCTAGTTTATAAATTGATGGTAATAACATTTGATTTAATTCATGAAATAATTTAATTAATTCTTTAGAAAATATTAATAAATCAATTTTATTGATCATATTATTTTTTTTAAATAAATAATTTTTTTGTAATTTTAAATATAAATATAGTAATTTTTCATGGTTTTGAATTGGAAAAAAAATATCAAAATTAGATATATGTAATTTTAACCAATTATCAAATGTTCCAATAAATGGAGATATATAATTTTTAAAGGAAAAAAATTTATTAAATGCTTTTTTAAAATATTGAATATGAAGAGTATTTGGAACTATGATACGAAGAGATGAAAAATCATATTTTTTAGGTGAAATTATTTTTAAATTTTCACAATGTTTTATTATTTGTTTAACAGAATCGAACCAAAATAAAGCTGATGGAGTAATTCTTAATGCTGGATGTAACATAAATATAAATATGATAAAATTTAAGTTTTTAGAAAAAATGTAAATGAAAATAATATTTTAAAAAATTTAAATTTATATTTTATAATAGTTGTACATTACATTAGTAATGCATATGTACGAAATGACCATGTATACATAAAAAATATGTAATGGTATTGTATATATGAAATTCTTAAATATAATTTCTAAATTATAAAATAATATTTAAATTAATGAATAATATAATTTTAAATTTTAAAAATTATATATTAAATAAATCAAAAATAAATACAATATTAGAAAGAATAATGACTAAATATATCAAAGATATTAATGATACATCTTTCGATAAGGATGTATTAAAATCAAAATTACCTGTATTAGTGGATTTCTGGGCGGAATGGTGAATAAATTATGTTCAATAATATTTAATTTTAATTTTTAAAATAAATAATGATATTAATTAATTTATAAATAATTTTCATCATTTAATAATAAATAAGATTTATTTATAATAATATTATAAATTTTAAAAAATAAACACAAATTTTATATAAAATTTTATAATTTATTTATATTGATTTTTCAAAAAATGTACTTCATATACTATTCTAATAAATTACCATCAGAAGTAATAAATGCGGCACGAATTTTTTTTTTAGTCCATATGGTTTTAAGAGAATTACAATAATTTTTTAATTGTATTCTATAGATTTTTTCTTCACTTTTAAATAGATTTAATTTATATTCAAGAATCCAAATTTCATCATTAAATTCAACAACACGATCTAATCTAAAAGTAATATTATTTATTATAATTTCCATCTCATTATATGATTTTAAATATTTTGAAGAATCGAAAAAACGTCTTAAATGTGATTTTGATAATATTTTTATTACATATTTTCTACCTATTTTTGCTAATGATAATGAACATTTTAACCATTTAGAAATAAAATTTGTTGTTGGAACAATAATTGGCCATTTTTTTTGCGAACAAAGTCGTTCTAATAAATCATGAAAAATAATACCCTTGTCTATGTTAATTTTATCGTGAATAATATTAGCATTAGTTTTTAAGTTATTTTTAATTTCCAAACAAGGTGATTTAAATAATGAAAGAGTAATTTTGTTACTTTTCTTATAATTTGAGTTACAATTAATTATTTCTGAAGAATTATTTATTATATTTTTTAAAAAATCAATAGATAAATCTGTTGCGCCTTTTAGGCGATTATACCAGCTATCTAATATTAATCCATTTGTTTTATTTTTATTTCTTATTCCACTAAGAATGAGTAATTGTTTAGCTCGAGTTAATGCAACATAATATAAATTCCAATCTTCTTGTTCTTTAAATTTCTCTTCTATTTTAAATAAAATATCTCGAGCCATTCCTTTTTCACTAGAATATACAGAAAAATGTTTTGGTTTTAATTTATTTTGGGGCCAATTACATAAGATACCAATTTTATCAGAGTTATGTTTACTATGATTTGAATCTAAAATAATCACTATTGGTGCTTCTAATCCTTTTGCACTATGCACAGTTAAAATACGTATCGAATTTGTAGATACATTAATTTTTTCCTCATCTATGGAATTATTTTCTATTTTATTATCTAGATTGGATAATATATCTATAAATTTTGATAAAGTAATATAATTTTTAAGGTTTAATTTAAAAGATAATTCTACAAATTTATGAATATTACCAATTACTTGATTTATTTTAAATGCTACTGTATATTGAGTATAACGTTTAATTATTTTTCCTTCATATAAAATAATATCAAGTAAATCACATACTGGTAAATTTAAAGAAATTGCTAACCATTTTTTTAATAAATTATAAATTCTTTTTAGAGACAATGATTGTACGTTTTCTTTGCATATAGCTTTTAAACGTTTCCACCAAGTTTTTTCTGAGCGTTTTGCTAATATAATTAAATCTTCATCAGAAGAACCTGAAATAGGACTCTTTAATACATGTGCTAATGATAAAGAATCACTTGGCATATTTAGAAATTTTAATAATGCAATTAAATCAGTTATTTCTAAGGATTCAAGTAGACCACTTCTTTTATCTGATATAAATGGGATTCCATAATGACGTAATGCATTTTCATATGATAATAAATGTGTACGTTTTTTTATTAAAATCATTACATCTGACCATATTAAATTTCTATTATTTTTGATATTATTAGATTTAGTATTATTAATTAAAAAATTTTTTTTTAAATATAATAATATTTGAGCTATCATTTTTCCTTCATTTTTATAAAAAATATCTTCTTCTTCATGAAAATTATTTGAATTAATATTATCTTTTAAGATATTTGTATGAAAATTTTTTTCAAAAAAAAATGTATTTGTTGCTAATGGAAGTCTCCATACATTTCCTATATTTTTACAAGCAGTAGTTTGTTTAGTATAAATTGGGTTTTTTTTAAAACTAAGATTTAATACATTAATTAAATTTATAGAATTACGCCAAGTTCGATTAGAACGTAAAATAAAACCATTGCGTTTTTTTAATAATTTACAAGCTGCAGTGAATATACGTGGATCAGCATGACGGAATCGATAAATTGATTGTTTTGGATCTCCAACGATAAATATTGATGGTTTTATTTTTTTTACACTGTATTTTTTTATCCAAGATTTAATAATAATCCATTGTAATGGACTAGTATCCTGAAATTCATCTAATAAAATATATTTATATAAAATATTTAATCTATTTTGCAAATAGATCACATGATTATCATTAGTAAATAAACAATAAATTTTCCATTCAATATCATAAAAATCTATTACACGTTTTTTAAATTTTATTTTTTGATAAATATTAAGATACATATTTCCTAACTTAAAAAGCGCTTTGTTTATTGATAAAATTGAAGATTCTTTGCTTCTTTTGAGTAATTTTTTCAAATATTCTGCTATTTTTTTGAATTTTATATCGAATTTATTAATTGATAATAATTCATCATTTTTAAAGTATTTTATTAATTCATTTTTTAAATCCTTAGTTTTTAAATTAGAACGTAATTTACCATTTTTATCAAAAAATTGATTTGATAAAATAGAAAAATTATTAATACTAGGATTAGATGATAATATTTTTTCAATAATTAAAGCGCGTTTTTTATTAATTAAGGAACCTTTTTTTAATAAATTAACTATTATATTAATTTCATTAATTTTAGAGGAATTTTTCCATAAAGAAAAACGGGCATCTGATATGATGTCTTTTCCCATTAATTTGCGTAAAATTTCTATAGCATTGTTATTATTATTTCGTGATAATATCCACCATTCAACACGTTTATCAATAAATGCATTAAGTAATTTACGAATATTTTCATTACTAGTTCCAAAAAAATCATATAGTGTTATTAAAGATTTTTTAATAATAGATTTGTCTTTAGATTTATTAACAAATGTTATTAATTGATTATATGCATTTTCTATTATTTTTCCAGTAAATTCGATTAATTTATATCCGCGAATTGATTTAGAAAATAAAGGTGTTATTTGCATTAAATAAGCAAACCAACTATGAAATGTATAAATTGATAAATTTTGATTTTCTATTATTAATTTTTGATATAAATTACGAGCTAATGGAATAAAATTTAATATTTTTTTTTTAGATATACCCCGTTCATATAATAATATTTCAATTTTTTTATCAGAACTTAAAGAAAGTTCTTTTAGTAAATTCATTAGACGTTTAAGAATTTCTTTGGCTGCTTTATTTGTAAATGTAATTGCTAATATTTCAGATGCTTTAGCGCCATTTAATAAAATATGCAATATACGACTAATAAGTAACCAGGTTTTACCGCTACCAGCACAAGCTTCCACTATTACTGAATATTTTGGATTACAAGATATATTAATAAAAGATTGAATATTTGATGAAATACCATTAATATCATAAGATATTTCTGAAGATTTTTGTATTTTTTGATTCATTATTTTATTTTTATTATTTTAATTACTAATTTATTAACCATTCTCTTTTTCTACATAAACCTTTCATATTACAAAAACGACAAATTGATTCAATACCTAAAGCAGGTAATGATGCTCCGGTTGCAATTGAATATATTTGTTTTTTTATTTTTGATATTAGTTTTTCTGTTGTGACGGAATTTAATATATTTTTAGGAATATCTATTATTTTTATTTGCTTATTGTTTAATACAATATATTGAGCATTGTATTTAGGGATCTTTATATTTTTTTCTAATAAAAATTTATAAAGTATTAATTGATAATCCTTATTATTATGTATTTTTTTTCTTAAAGAATTATAGTCGCTAGTTTTGTAATCTAATATTAAATATTGATCATCTATATTTTTATCAATACGATCAATACGACCATATAATACTATTTTTTTGTTATTAAATAAAAATAAAGTTTTTTTATATTTCTTTTCTCCGGACACAAAATTCCAACCAGAATATTCATGAGAATTAGACCATTTTAAATAGTATGGAATTGATTTTTTCCAAGAAATATAGTAATTTAAAGAAACTGGACAAATTTTTAAAACTTCTTTAAATATTTTTTTAGAAATTAAATTTAATAATTCAAAACGTTTATCTAAAGAAATTAATTTTTTTACATTATTTAAATGACTATGATATAAAAAAAGAATTTTATGCACCCAATTTCCGTAATGATATTTTTGAGGAATATTATAAAAGTTATTAATGGAATTTAAATTAAGCATATGTTGCGCAAAAAATTTATAAGGGCATTCTATGAAATTATTATAACTAGTAATAGATATTTTATAAGGAAGTAATTCACCACAATTTGGAAGAGGAGGAAGTATAGGAATTGATTTTATATCATACAAATTTATTTTGGAACGATGTTTTTTTAATTTTTTTTTATATATATTTAATATTAATTGTAAGCGTTCAATTAAAGGGCTAATGAAATTTAATTCTGAATTTTTATATATTTGCCAAAATAATATAACTTTTTTACAACAACATAATAGTTCTGTTAATTCACGTAATTGTTTTTGACGTAAAGAATAATTTGTATTTAATTTTAATTTTTTTCTAAATATATTTGAAAAAAATAAAGTTTCCTTTACTAATGAAGGAAAATTATCAATATCAATTCCAACTATGAATACAGCATCAAAACGCAACAAATATATATCATTTATCGATAATATAGTAACACGATTATCATCTGATTTTGATATAAATTTTGTCATATCCATTTGTAATTCAATAAATTTTCTATATTCAGAAAATGTAAATAATAAATCTGTATTTTTATATATATTTGATAAAATTTTTAATACAAGTTTTCCAGATTCATTTGTGTCTAGTGCTTCATTAATACCTAATTCTAAAAAAAATTTTAAAATTATAGAATTCCATTTTGAGATAGAATAAGATTTAATATGTAATTTTTTATATTTATTTACTATTTTTTGTATTAATTTATATAAATCTAAATTAATATTTTTTAATTTTTTAAGGGCAAAATATAAGTTATTAAAAATAATAGTATCACGACAAATTGATTCAATTATTGATATATAATTATTTTTATCTAAAATATCATTTAATATATATGGTGATTTTAAAAAAATTAAAAATTTATTGGCTTTTCGAGGTTCATCTATTACATTAAAAAAATTAGTCAAAAAAGCTGCTGCACTAGTTCTCGATAATTTGCATCCTACCGTATTAAAAACAAAAATTTTTGATCGCTTCAATAAAGAACAGATTCTGCTAATTACTAGACTATCTAATTCAATAATAGCAATTTTTTTATAACCTAAAATTAATAAATTGATAATATTTTGGGATACTTGTGTAGCAATATCTTCTAAATTGTTACAAGGACAAATTGATAAATTTGATGGCACATCAATTTTTTTATCATTAATATATAAAGGAGATATAAATTTTTTAGTTATGGTAAATTCAGTTTTTGATAATTGAATTTCCGGCCAGGCTTTAAAATATAAATATGGTATTTTAGACCAATCTATTATTATTGGTAATACAGAGCAATTTTTGCCATAATTATTTAAAAAATTTATTTCAATTGGAGATGGTTGAATAGAGGTAAACCAAATTAATGGCATTTCTACTTCAACTATTAATTTTTTTATATTCATAAATCGCCATACTGATTCATCATTTTTAATTTGATAACACCAAATTGACCATATTAATTCAATTTCATCTTTTAATATAGTATAAACAAATGGTGATAAAAAATTTAAAGCTGATTTCCAACGAATTTTAATTTTATCTAGTTTATAAATTGATGGTAATAACATTTGATTTAATTCATGAAATAATTTAATTAATTCTTTAGAAAATATTAATAAATCAATTTTATTGATCATATTATTTTTTTTAAATAAATAATTTTTTTGTAATTTTAAATATAAATATAGTAATTTTTCATGGTTTTGAATTGGAAAAAAAATATCAAAATTAGATATATGTAATTTTAACCAATTATCAAATGTTCCAATAAATGGAGATATATAATTTTTAAAGGAAAAAAATTTATTAAATGCTTTTTTAAAATATTGAATATGAAGAGTATTTGGAACTATGATACGAAGCAGTACTG